>NW_007246823.1:787175-823634 GCF_000164805.1 Carlito syrichta
CCGCAGCCTCGACCTGCTGGGCTCCGGTGATCCTTCTACCTCAGCCTTCCAAGTAGCTGGTACTACAGGCGCGCACTACCATGCCCGACTAATTTTTGATTTATTGTAGAGATGAGGTCTCGCCAAGTTGCCCAGGCGGGTCTCGAACCTGCGGGCTTAGGCAATCCACTGACCTCAGCCTCCCAAAGGCGCGGGATTACAGGCTGAGCCACCGAGCCTGGCTATATTTCAACTCTTAAAATTCTGTCCTGAAAATTAAAATAGTATTGTTTAATTAAAAAATTGATTTTAAAAATTTTTCTGATTTCTGAGTGTTCCAAGGGTGTTGATAATATGGTAGGGAAAGGCAGAATGGAAGTGAGGTGCTTCTGTTAAGGCCTGGCATTACATACAGAAGGACTACTCCTCAATACCCTCACTGAGTATTTTTACATTCTAGTCAAAACAGGGCTTTCAGCATTTTCCCATTTGTTAGGAATCAAATAACATTAAATATATCTACGATATCTTCTTTTTTCTTTTCTTTTTTTTTTTTTTTGAGTTGGGGTCTCACTCTGTCGCCCAGACTGGAGTGCAGTGGCATGCTCCCGGCCACCACAGCCTCGACCTGCTGTGCTCCGGCGATCCTTCTGCCTCAGCCTTCCAAGTAGCTGGAACTACAGGCATGCGCTACCACGCCCGGCTAATTCTTTGATTTATTGTAGAGATGAGGTCTCGCCAAGTTGCCCAGGCGGGTCTCGAACCTGCGGGCTCAGGCAATCCACTCACAGCCTCCCAAAGTACAGGATTACAGGCTGAGCCACTGAGCCCGGCTTCTTTTCTTTAGACAAAAATTTAATGGAACTATTCTGGTGAGGATAAAGGGTATGAAGACCTCTCCCATTCCACATAACTGGATGATGAGATATCCACATTATTTCCAGATGAGGCTTTTGTTTTGGTTTTTGAATTGGTGTCTCACTCTTTGCCCAGGCTGGAGTGCATGATCACACTCATAACAGCACAGCCTCTCTACCTCCTGGGCTCAGGTGATCTTTCTGCCTCAGCCTCCTGAGTAGCTAGGATTACCGGTGTGTGCCACTATGCCCAACTTATTTTTTGATGTTTGTGGAGACAAGGTCTCACTATACTTCCCAGGCTAGTCTTGAACTGGACTCAAGCAATTCTCCTGCCTTGGCCTCCCAGAGTGCTAGGATTATAGGCATGAGATACTGCACCCAGCTCAGGTAAGGTTTTAAGTGTGTGTTAGGTGGACCTATGCAGTGGTAAAAATTATTTCATAAAGATCGTTATCACTGGTTACCTCTTGGGAGTGACAGGAGGAGGATGGAGAGGGAGTAAAAAGGAGAGCCCTTTCTTGTTTTATATTTTTCTTGACACTAAGGAACTTTGACTTTTTTGTTTAACCATGAGCTTGTATTTCATTATTAAGAAATTATGAAACTATTAGTAGGTCCTGACTACTTTACTATGCGGAGAATACCTCAGATTTGTTCACCTTAGGGAACATTTAATTGGGTCATACAGAACAGTAAATACATTGGCTGCTATTTTTTTTTTTGAGTTGAGGTCGAACTGTCGCCCAGGTTGGAGATCAGTGGCACAGTCTGGGCTCATTATAGCCTTGACCTGGTGAACTCAGGCAATCCTAATGTCTCAGCCTCCCAAGTAGCTGGGACTTAAAGACACATGCTACCACACACAGCTGATTTTTTTATTTTTTATTTTTATTTTTGGTGAAGATGAGGTCTCCCTCTATTGCCCAGGCTGGTCTCAAACTCTTGGGCTCAAGCAGTCCTCCCGCCCTGACCTCCCAAGGTGCTGGGAATGAAGGTGTAAGCCACTTTGCCCTGTTAGCTGCTGTTTATTAACTCTGACTAGTCAGTTACAGTTTGATTTGTAGATACCACATTACCTTTTATTTATTTATTTTTTTTGAGTTGGAGTTTCACTCTGTCGCCCAGACTGGAGTGCAGTGGCTGCTCCCGGCCACCGCAGCCTCAACCTGCTGGGCTCCGGAGATCCTTCCACCTCAGCCCTCCAAGTAGCTGGAACTACAGGCGCGTGCTACCACACCCGGCAGATTTTTAAATTTATTGTAGAGATGAGGTCTTACCAAGTTGCCCAGGCGGGTCATGAAACCTTTTACTTTTTAATTTTTATTTATTTATTTTTTTTTTATTGCTGTTTTTCTTTTTAATCAATATTTTTTATTATGATGTTGTGGGGTACAGTTAAGGGTTAGGTATACAGATATGCTTCATTTAAGCCCCCTTGTTGATAATAGGTGTCTCCCCGTCCCCAGACAGATGTTTACTACCATTAGCCCCATCCCCCTTCCCCTCCCCCCATAGTTTCCCCCACCACTGTCAGTCATTTTTTTATTTATTTTTTTGAGTTGGAGTCTCATTCTCTTGCCAAGGTTAGAGTGCAGTAGCATGATCTTGGCTCATGCCTTGACCCCTTGGGCTCAGGCAGTCCTTCTGCCGCAGCCTTTCAAGTAGCCAGAACTACAGACATATGCTACCATGCCTGCCTAATTTTTTGATTTACTGTAGAGTCAAGAAGCCAAGTTGTCCAGGCTGGTCTCAAACCCCCTGGGCTCAGGCAATCCTCTCACTTCTGCCTCCCAAAGTGCTGGGATTACAGGTGTGAGCCCCCACTCCCAGGCCCTAAAGATTAATTTTAAAGAGAAACAGTAGTTTAAAAAAAGAAAAATGCCTCAGATTTATAACTTTGTTGATTGCCTTCAGGGTATGGCCACTGTTGTTGTTCAGGGATTCTTATAGTTTCTAGTTTCTTTAGGCTGTTGTTTTTGTTAAGGCTATTTCACTGTCTGTTAGTATTATCTTAAACAATGGATAAGAGAGTTCAAGTTTAGAGTAGTTTTCAATGAGGGCCTATCTCTACTAATGTGAAATTGCACCTTTATTTCACAGGAGTTTATCAACTTTCTCTTGTTTCACTGATCTTAAGCCACTTACCTCCCTCTCTCCAGTGTACTGATTGTTCCTTTCCTTGTTGGAAGCTTTAGAAACACTTTGGTCTTTCCCTTGGTGTCTTCCTCACCAAGATTTTCCCATTGAAATTGTGATCAAGATAGTATTAACCTTTAGGCTAAGGTCTTTAAAGCTTAGCTTTCCCATATGTTTATTTATTCTTTGTGTTTGACTTGGGTGTTTTTCTGTGGAATTAATACACATTTGTTGCAGTAGAACTCTTCTCATTTATAGTCACACTAGCTTAGTTAGCTCTTTAAACGTTTCAAGTGTTTGCCTTTGTACTTGATGATATTTCTGTCTGGAATGTTTAGCCCCCAAATAGCCAGGTGGCTTGCTCCTTCTCTACTCCTAGGTAATGTACATGGCTTGTTGGCTTACCACGTGCGTGTCTTGCTCACTCCTTGACCCCTCACCCCGAATTAGAATGTGCCCTTTCTTTCATCCCTGTCCTGTTACTCTTTTTTTTTTTCTTTCACAGCACTTGTCAGTACTTTACGTTATTCCATTAGAACATGAATGTTAGTTCTATGGGAACAAGGACGTGCTCTCATTCTCTTCTATATTTGGTGCCTGGAATAGTGCTTGGTACACAATCTGTTGAATGAGTGGATGATCTTGTGCACAACTGATTTTTATCTTTGAACTTTGAATAAAGCATTAGTTACAGTGTATTTGTCAGATGTTTAGACAAGATGATTGTTGCAGGTATATTGTTACGTGTTTTATTTTTTTATCTTTATTTTTATTTTTTTGAGTTGGAGTCTCACTCTGTCACCCAGGCTGGAGTGCAGTGGCCGCTCACGGCCACCGCAGCCTCGACCTGCTGGGCTCTGGCGATCCTTCCGCCTTAGCCTTCCGAGTAGCTGGAATTACAGGCATGCGCTACCATGTCCAGCTGATTTTTTGATTTATTGTAGAGATGAGGTCTCACCAAGTTGCCCAGGCGGATCTCGAACCCACGGGCTCAGGCACTCCACTCATCTCAGCCTCCCAAAGGCGCGGGATTACAGGCTGAGCCACCAAACCCGGCTACATGTTTTATTTTTAATCTTTGAAGGTACAGTGGCAGGTAAGCAATGTTATGGTGTGTTTCTTGACATTTCTTACAAATGTGTAGTGGAGCACATCCTCAGGCATGTGTTCAGGTTTAACATTGGGGCTTCAGATACCTTAGAACATGGGTGTTGGATCTGTTTATTCAGAATGTTACCAGTCACTGCTGTAGGTGGCCTTGTTATTAAAAATAGCAAAACAAAGCCTTCAGGTAGAGGATAGAATTAGCCTTTGTAAGACACTTCCAGAAGCAAATGCAGGAAGAGCTCACTTGGCCTTGGAAACTACTCTGGAGGGACAGTTCTTGGCACTGTAATTCCTGAACCTGCCCTGTTACAAGGTTCTGTGCAAATGAATTAACCTTTATGGCTTTTAAGATGTTGATCTTAATGATGTTTTACAGGCAGATCCAGTTCCTAATGGTTTACGAGCTTTGCCAGTGTTCTATGCCTGTACAATTGGGATAAACCTCTTTTCCATCATGTATACTGGAGCACCGTGTAAGTGCATGTCAGAATATTTAAATGTGAATTTAAAGTTGTTTACAAAACTTACATTAAATGCCCAATTTACCCCTTTTTGCTTTACAGGGCTGAAATCTCCTAGAAGGTGGCTGGCCTGCGCCCATATCAGAAGGCTGCAGGCTAGTGTATGCTGAGTTAACCTAGATAGTTTTTCAACCAAAGAGACCTGCTCAGATTCTAAATCACTACAGACCTTTCCTCTTTAGTCTTCACAGGATCCACCGATAATATCTTCTCCCTCCCTTTTCTCCTATCTTTGCTCAAAATGCTGGAATTGACACTGACCTCGACTACTGAAGAGTCATTAGTTATATCTGGTCTTCAATAATGGGTAATTTAGGACTGGTTTGCTGGATAGTCTTATTTTTCTCTCCCAAATGGAGCTACTTTTGTTTCTAAGTACTAAATTTACCTCCTGAATCTGCTTGAGAAGAGTTGGGACGTTTAACACCTGCTCTAAGTGCACTTGGAAGAAGAATTCATGCAGCTAAGAGAAAAAAATAATTTGTGAGAATATAAAGGTTGAAATCTTGGTTACTTTCATAATCAACATAAGGGAGAGTATGGATTAAATTATGATGCTACTGTTTAATTTAGCAACTGTAAAAGATAAGTTGTAATTTGTCAGGCAGGACAGTACACTTTTGATTGACTTGATGACATGAGTACATAGGTAGTGGCTTTTATTCATTCTGTGGTCCTCTGGAAGAGGCTTACACATGCATTTGTATAGATGTGTGTAGAGAGAAAGGTAGAGTAGCATAATGAAACCACTTAGCCTTACTATGTGTTATACATTCATCTTTTCAGATTCTCTTTAGTTTTTTTTCTATTTATATTTTTAAGAGACAAGGTCTCTTGCTCTCTTGCTGAGGCTGGAATGTACTGGTGCAGCCATAGCTCACTGCAGCCTCGAACTCCTGGGCTTAAGCTATCCTTCCATCTCAGCCTCACAAATAGCTGGAATTACAAGCATGTGCTGTTATGCCCAGCTAATTTTTAAGAATTTTGCAGAGACAGTGTTCATTATGTTGCTCAGGCTGGTCTCGAACTCATGACCTCCCAAAGCTCTGGGATTGTAGGCATGAGACACCGCATCTGGCTTCTTTAGTTTTTTTGTGTTTTGTTTTATTTTGCTTTGTTTTAAATAGAGACAGAGTCTCACTATGCTGCCTATGCTGGTCTCAAATTCCTAGGCTTAAGCAGTCCTCTTACCTTGGCCTCCTAAAGTGCTGGAATTATAGGCTTGAGCCATGGTGTTCAGCCCTTTACTTTTAATCCTCACTGGGGCCCAAAGAAATGGTTTAACTTCTGACTAATGGGTTGTGACTTGCTTTTTAAACTACTGAAGTAGTGAGTCACTGACCAATAATGGAATTAGCTAAATATTTAAAATCTTTATTCTTGGAAAAATCGGGAAAGAAACAGACAACTTTATGAAAATACTATTCTAAATGAATACTGAACTCTTACCATGTGGTACAGGTGAAGAGAATCTTGTATGCCAAATTTCCATTCTGGTGTAAATTGAGTTCATGCTAAACTAAGAAGTCTCCCATGAGGCTCTAAGCACTCATGGTTTATGTGGTAGCAGCAAAGCTCATAGTTGAGTGAAATTAGAACTTTCAATCATTTTGAAAGTGGGAACTTTGTTATTTTTGGTCTGTCCTTTATGGATCATTTACAAGAAAAACCATTCTCATTTCTTCTTTTGATTGGAATGTAGACAAATTTGAATTGATAGGGATTAATTTAATTTCATGTGTATTTTAATTTGTGTGACTACAAGATCAAAATTGGAAGCAGAAATTGAAATGAAAAAACTTATGGTCACCATAGAACTTTAATTTTGAAGGGACCTTAATTTATATCTGATTTCTAAAGATTAATCATTTTGGGGTATAATAGAAATTCCATTTTATAAGTACAGGCAGTCCCCGGCTTAACTGGTTTGACTTAGGATTTTTTTGACTTTATGAAGGTTTATAGGTACATAACCCTGTTGTAAGTTAAGGATCATCTGCAATTTAATACATAATAAGCAAAAAAAAAAAATGAAGCAAAACAAGCACAAATAAGCTATTTCTGGATACCAACTACAAATCTTTTATATAACATCTTTTATTTATTCATTTTTACCTTTGGTTTTTGAGATGGAGTTTCACTTTGTTGCTCAGACTGACCTCAAGCATTCCTCCTGCCTTAGACTCCCGAGTCGCTGGAGCTCATCGTAACATCTTGTAGACCTAAATAGGACTTTATAGTGCTTTGCTCCTGTCTTTAGTAGAGGCTGGAAGTTTGGAGCCTACTGGCATGCAAGTGACAAGCAGATGATGATTAGCATTACTGATCCTTAAGCCGTGTGGAAAGCATTGATAGGCAAATCTCTTTATGAAGATAAAGTTTGTTAGTGAAATTACTACTAAACTTTTGTGAAAGGCAAAATTTTAAAAATGATTCCTTAAACTATTAGCTTTTGATAGATAATATTCTTGTTTTCTGTATATTAGCTTGATAATACTTTCAGAGATAATCTTGTTAAAGGATTTATTGAAGGCTAGTACAGTAGGTGAGATAACCTTTACAGAAAGGTGTATCAGTGAGACGAATGTGACTACTGAGGCACCTTCCTTTTTTAACACTAACATGAGTTTGTATGTGGGCATGGAATATAGCAGTTATGATCATACCTAGTTGCAGGTCCTCAGTATAGTGATCCTTTATTATCTTCTAAAGTGAAGAAAGGAAAAAAGCTAGTATGTGCAAAAGCTTAGGACACTTAGCAGGTGTTTAAATGGGCCAGGTTGATGTGGGTTTATTAAAATGATCATTGGGTTTTTCTCCCAAATTTGTATTACCACTAATACAGTAAATCCTGTAGAATGAAAGCTGGCAGCAGCTGGTCAAGGGTGATGGGCTGGCTTGGGGAACCCCTCAATCCCCACAGGAGAATTTACACATTATTGCAGGGGGCTGTTGCCCTGGGGTTTTCAAGATGCACCATTTTATCTCCTAGTGCTGGGCTTTGACACACTTCCTCTGTGGGGTACCATCCTCATCTCGGTGGGATGTGCAGTTTTCTGTGCCCTTATCGTCTGGTTCTTTGTATGTCCCAGGATGAAGAGAAAAATTGAACGTAAGTAGCAGAAAATGTAACTAGTAATGTTGTGCTTGTTTCTTTTCTGTTTGGCCCACATATAAAAATCCATTATTTGGATAGATTGGCAAAGTAAGAGATTTTAAATGGAAATTTGAGGATGTTGATTTGTTGTCCAAACTATGTTCTTAAGTGAACTTAAAATGACTAAACCTAGTCATAGTGTTCAACCCATGCTGTAGAGACAGGCTGGGCATTTAATTTTTAATATTCCTTGGTCAGTTACCAGTAATATAGAAAAGTTATAGCCTACATAATTGAGAAGCGTTGATACCTTGGTGAAAAATAAGGAGTAAGTATGAAGTATTTTTGTAGAGGAAACATTTGCCCCAAGTACTTTCAGATTCAGACAGGCAAACCTCAGTCTACTGTGCACATGTGTTTGTGCTAGGTTACATTACACATTGTATAACAGTGTACTGTATAAATACACATTGTATTTGTGCTAGAATTGTAGCACAAATTCTAGAGTTAAACAGTTCTAAATACCATGAGAAGAAGTCATTTAGGTCATTACAACATATTATGTAATTAAATACCAAGTAGATTTTCGTTAGTGTCAAAAGATAAGTTAGCAATGTAAAGCTTCTCCTTTAGAAGCTGAGGGATGCATAGACTGCAGTGATAGAGAGAATGCTGCCTCACTGCAGCTGAACTGAGGAGGCTTTGAGAGGTTATGTGCTAGCCTGGCTGTGCTGAATACATGGTGGGAACGAAGCTTTCAGGGCTCTGTGACCTCATTTTTTTTTCTTAGTCTGAGAGAAGATAAGTCTTGCTTTTGGTGCTCGTCTATATTTTGATTGAGATGCCTGAAGAGATAGTTCAGCATACTGGCACTGACATGATAGGTAGGAGATATCCTATGATCTGGTCATGGAATTTAGAGCCATAAGACACATCTTTCTTTGTTTTATGAAAGTGGAAATTAAAGTTGTCATCTTTAGTTGCCTGCATTGAGCTGTGTCACTTTGCTTGAATTCTTGGACTGAAGTTTGGTAGATACTTAAAAATTTATTTATTTATTTTTTTGAGTTGGAATCTCACTCTGTAACCCAGGCTGGAGTGCAGTGATATGCTCATGGCCACCGCAGCCTCAGCCTGCTGTGCTCAGGTGATCCTTCCGCCTCAGTCTTCCAATGAGCTGGAACTATAGGCATGTGTCGCCACGCCTGGCTAATTTTTTGATTTATTGTAGAGAAAGTTCTTGCCAAATTGACTATCCTGGTCTCGAACCTCTGGACTCAGGCAATCCTCTTGCCTCTGTATTCCAAAAGTGCTGGGATTACAGCATGAGTCACCACGCCCAGCCTCTTCTTTAAAAAATTATCTTTTATTTCAGACATGTGGGGTACATGTAAGGATTAACTACATAAGTCATCTGTGTGCAGGTGATGTTTGGGCTTCTAATTGGCCCTCAATTCCCCTGGTGTAGGACCTGGTGACCTTTGTGTTACATGCCACCCCTCCCGAGATAACATTTTTTTTTTTATGTTTTTTGAGTTGGAGTCTTACTCTGTCGCCCAGACTGGAGTGCAGTGGCTGCTCCTGGCCACCGCAGCCTTGGGCTGCTGGGCTCCAGCGATTCTTCCGCCTCAGCCTTCCGAGTAGCCGGAATTACAGACATGTGCCACCATGCCCAGCTGATTTTTTGATTTATTGTAGAGATGAGGTCTCGCTGCCCAGGTGGATCTCAAACCTGCGGGCTCAGGCAGTTCACTCACCTCAGCCTCCCAAAGGTGTGGGATTACAGGCTGAGCCACCGAGCCCGGCTGAGATAACATTTTTTTAAAGAGAACATGAATTGGATACAATCCAGCCTCATGCTTGAGCTACCTTCACTGCAGAATGGGTCAGCAGAGAGTTACGAAGAGTTTTTAAAGAGTTGTAAAAATAATAACAAAAGACAAGAATGTGCAACAGAAGCCTGCAGACTAAAATATCTACTATCTGGCCCTTTACAGAAAAAGTTTGAGACCCCTAATCAGGGTGCTGCACTGCTGGCTTTTTCCCAAGTGAAAGATGAGTTCTTGGCAAATAATGAAGCAGGCAGGAAAATTATCCTGAATTTTAGCTGAAGTTTGCATATGTTTTTATTTTGAGATGAAGTTTTGGGGTGGGAGAAAGAAGGAAATATGGAATAAGGTGCAGTTGTTCAAAACCAAACCCCAAACCCTTTTTTTCTAGGAGAAATAAAATCCAGTCCTTCTGAAAGCCCCTTAATGGAAAAAAAGAATAGCTTGAAAGAAGACCATGAAGAAACCAAGTTGTCTCTGGGTGATAATGAAAACAGGAATCCCACTTCTGAGGTGGGGCCTGCCACTGTGCCCCTGCGGGCTGTGGTGGAGGAGAGAACAGTCTCATTCAAACTTGGAGACTTAGAGGAAGCGCCAGAGCGAGAGAGGCTTCCCAGCATGGACTTGAAAGAGGAAACCAGCCTAGATGGCACCATGAATGGTGAGTTGGGATTCCTAATTTCCCTTTGTTACCTGCAGTGGGGAGGAGGTTTACTGTTTTGAACTTGATGCTTTGTGTAGTGAGTGTCACCTCTGTGATCTCAACTAGGTACAGTGCAGTTGCCTAATGGGAACCTTGTCCAGTTTAATCAAACTGTCAGCAACCAGATAAACTCCAGTGGCCACTATCAGTATCACACCGTGCATAAAGATTCTGGCTTGTACAAAGAGCTCCTTCATAAGTTACATCTCGCCAAAGTGGGAGACTGCATGGGAGACTCTGGTGACAAACCCTTGAGGCGCAATAATAGCTATACTTCCTATACCATGGCAATATGTGGCATGCCTCTGGATTCATTCCGTGCCAAAGAAGGGGAACAGAAGGGTGAAGAAATGGAGAAGCTGACATGGCCTAACACAGACTCCAAGAAGCGCGTTCGAATGGACAGTTACACCAGCTACTGCAATGCGGTGTCTGACCTTCACTCGGCATCTGAGATGGACATGAGTGTCAAGGCAGAGATGGGGCTGGGTGACAGAAAAGGAAGTAGTGGCTCTCTAGAAGAATGGTATGACCAGGACAAACCTGAAGTCTCTCTCCTCTTCCAGTTCCTACAGATCCTCACAGCTTGCTTTGGGTCATTTGCCCATGGAGGCAACGATGTCAGGTCAGTTGACTTTGAATCTTAGTGTTGCTGACTCTATTTTTGAACCATCTTATTTTATAAACTTTCGCCTGTGGAAGTGGTACTCGTAATATCCATGGGACACTGGATAATCGAAATAGGATTAGGTAATAGCAGTTATTGACTTAATAAGACAGTAAAGTTTTATTCAAAGGGGATTGCAAAGAATATTTATTTTTGAGCATTATTTCTGTAGATAATGTAAGCACAGATGTCTTTCACAGAGAAGCTTTTTGTCAAGATGAGATCTAGTTCTTTGATAGTTTTGATAGTAAACTGGGGCTGGCTGCAGGGGCTCATGCCTGTAATCCCACACGTTGGGAGGGTGAGGCGAGAGGATTGCTTGAGTCAGGAGTTTGAGACCAGCTTGAGTAACACAGTGAGACCTCATCATCACAAAAAAATTTAAAAAATCAGGTATGCTGGCTTATACCTATAGTCCCAATTACTCAGGAAGCTGAGGTGGAAGGATGGCTTGAGCCCAAGAGTTCAAAGCTGCGGTGAAATGGGATCAGGCCATTGCACTTCAACCTGGACAAAAGGGTGAGACTCTGTCTCAAAAAATATTAAAATAACATTTTAAAAAGGTAGTAAACAAGGATATAAGATGAAAAACTTAAAATCACTGCCCTATAGAATGACTTTGTAGTTTGGTTTGTAAACTGTTTATTGGAGCGTTGCTTTAAGCTCCCTGTAGGAGGAAAGAAGCCACATGTGCTGTTCCCTCCATCAGAGCTGCATTTATTTTTTTCTGTTGTGTATATTGTGAGTTCCATTCATTTCCTTTGAAAGAAAGGCTCATTTGCCAAAAGAACTTGAAAACTTTAGATGACCTAATACATCATTCAGCAAGTTGGATCTGGCCAAGATTTAGTTCTGCTTGAAAAAAAGTCACCTCTGCTTCCTTTTTTTCCAGCAATGCCATTGGTCCTTTGGTTGCTTTGTATCTGGTTTACGACACTGGAAGTGTTTCTTCAAAAGTGGCGACACCAATATGGCTTTTACTCTATGGTGGTGTTGGTATCTGTATTGGTCTGTGGGTTTGGGGAAGGAGAGTTATCCAGACCATGGGGAAGGATCTGACACCAATCACACCCTCTAGGTAAGTAGGTAAAGCAGGTCTCAAAGAGGCCATGTTCAGTGTTCATTTTTTTCAGAGATGTAACGCTGTTGAATGCTAACCAAATTTTTATGTGTTTCTGATATTCTTATTGTTGGTGTGAACTTATAAAATTTTACTTAACTGTGTGGCCCGTAAACATTTTGATCAGATATTTTATTCATTCAGCTCCAGCAATCTCTTAAACTAAATGACTTTTTGGTAAAGCTGTGTGGTTAGAATGAATAGTTTTGTACTCTTGGGGGAGACAAGGATTGCCTGAACTCAGGGGTTTGAGACCAGCCTAAGCAACATGGTAAGATGTGTCTTTACAAAAAAAAAAATTAGCTGGCATGGTGGCACATGCCTGTGGTACCAGCTGTCTGGAAGACTGAGGTAAAAGGATTGCCTGAGCCTGGCAGGTCGAGGCTGCGGTGGCCATGAAAGTGTCACTGCACTCCAGACTCATGTTTACAAAATTCTTCAAAATAAAAGCATAAACTGTGTTAAATAATGGGCTTCCAGAAGAACATAGAACTGCAAACCTTAGAATAGGGAAAAGGAACATTCCATGGCCTGATTTAAGGTAGATTTCAGTTTGTAGTAAATAAAGATGTCAGTGGAGGTTTTGTCACTGAGGAGAACAAAGCAGGATTGTGGTATCTTGAGGTAGTGTTAGCTTATCAAATGACTCAAACTAAATTCCTGATAAGTATCTTTTTGTGTTTGTAGTGGCTTCAGTATTGAATTGGCATCTGCTCTCACTGTGGTAATTGCGTCAAATATTGGCCTTCCTATCAGCACAACACATTGTAAAGTAAGTATGTGTCTTTCAAGTGGTTCTAATATGTAGGACTTTAAATTTTTATCTCTGAGGTCAGGCACGGTTTGCAATGCCAAGGCAGGGAGATTGCTTAAGCCAGGATTTTGAGACCAGCCTGGACAGCATGGTGATACTTCGTATCTACAAAAAATTATCTGTATGTGGTGGTACATGCCTATAATCTCAGCTACTTGGGAGACTGAATTGGAAGAATCGCCAGAGCCCATGAGGTCAAGGCTGCGGTGAGCCATGATCATACCACTGTACTCCAGCTTGGGTGACAGACTGAGACCGTGACTCAAAAAGGAAAATTTTTTTCATCTCTGATACTTTTAAAAAGTTTTGTGCAATTGTAGTCTTTTGGAGTTTACAAGTTAGATAGTGACTGTTGTAATTTTTTTTTATCTTCAGAGTCATTTCCGTTTTAGCGCCATTATGTTCTTTTTCTTTGGAGAAGTCATTATTTTTTTGAGTTGGAGTCTCACTCTGTCGCCTAGACTGGAGTGCAGTGCCTGGCTAAGCAATCTTAACACATTCACGACCAGCAAAATTTTCACTCTCCTCATACTGACTGGGTGAAAATAAAACAAATCCGAAACTGGCTGCTGCAAACTTGTCATTAAGCACAAGTGAACTGGTCTTTTCTAAACTGTCACCTTTTTCACAGTACAGTTGAAAGTTATAGATATAGCCAGGCTCGGTGGCTCAGCCTATAATCTCGAGCTTTGGGAGGCTGAGGTGAGTGGATTGGCCTGAACCCGTGGGTTCGAGACCTGCCTGGGCAACTTGGCGAGACCTCATCTCTACGATAAATGAAAAATCAGTCAGGCATGGTAGCGCGCGCCTGTAGTTCCAGCTACTTGGAAGGCTGAGGCGGAAGGATGGCTGGAGCTTGGCATGTTGAGGCTGCGATGGTCATGAGTATGCCACTGCACTCTAGCCTGGGCGACAGAGTGAGATTCTGACTCAAAAATAAAAAAGATTGCTTGATGATCATATAATAATTTTTTTTTTTAATTGGAGTCTCACACTGTCTCCCAGACTGGAGTACAGTGGCCGCTCCTGGCCACCGCAGCCTCGACCTGCTGGACTCCAGAGATCCTTCCGCCTCAACCTTCCAAGTAGATGGAACTTTAGGTGTGCGCTACCATGCCTGGCTAATTTTTTGATTTATTGTAGAGATGAGGTCTTGCCAAGTTGCCCAGGCGGGTCTCGAACCCATGGGCTCAGGCAATCCACTCACGTCAGCCTCCCAAGGCACGGGATTACAGGCTGAGCCACCGAGCCCAGCTTAATACTTTTTTTTATAAGAAGAAACCAGTTTCCTAATTCTTTAAGAAAAAAAGAAAAGGAAGAAACTGATTTCCTTTAATGAATTAAGCTGGACTGTCATGGAGCGTGCTGACTCATACTTTTTCTACCAAGATGTTTCTCCAGGCAATTGTTTATTAGGTTTAATATCAGCCACCCTCAAAATGATCTTTGGAAAACTTAAAACTGAATTTATTACTAAAAGCAGTATATGTTTATTAAATTCTATAGTAACTCAGGGGGAAAAGAAGTGTTCTTGTATTTTACCATAGTTAGCACAAGTTTAATGACTGGATTTTTATGTTGTCTTCATCTTCCAGTCTTAATCTGTTGTAGGCCAGCTTTCATGGAATTGGCATCATCTAGTTGTGGGGGGCTCTGCCTAAACAGTCTTGGGTGTCTGCCTGCCAAAATGCCATTGGCACTATAGTAATCAGTTTTCTTGATCTGTTTCTCTGTAGGTGGGCTCTGTTGTATCTGTTGGCTGGCTGCGATCCAAGAAAGCTGTTGACTGGCGACTCTTTCGCAACATTTTTATGGCCTGGTTTGTCACAGTCCCCATTTCTGGTGTTATCAGTGCTGCCATCATGGCAGTCTTCAAATATGTCATCCTCAGAATGTGAAGCTGTTGAGATGAAAATTTGTGTCAATGTTTGGGACCACCTTACATATTCTTGCTCCCTTGAAGATTACAGTGTTACTGAAGACTGACAAGAGTCTTTGTAAAGTTTGGGAGCCAAGGGGGGGAAGTGTTAACTTGTGCTATTATAATTGCTTTGTGCTAAATATGACTTGTCTCAAAACTTAGCTATGTAAAATAGCCAGGTTTCCACTGGTTCCTGCTGAGGTCCCCTTTCCTTCTGGGCTGTGAATTCCTGTACATACTTCTCTACTTTTTGTATCAGGCTTCAATTCCATTATGTTTTTATGTTGTCTCTCAAGATAACTTGTGGTTTTTTGTTTTTAAACAACCACGCAGAGCCGTTTGACAGAATGTGCTCTGCTTTTTGTTGGTTTCACCAGCTTCTGCCCTAACATGCACAGGGATTTAACAACAAAAAAATGTAACTAAAGCTTCTCTTGTAGTCTCTTATATAAATAGAGTCATTGGTACTCTGCCCTCCTGTCAGTAGTGGCAGTTCTATTGGCATATGTGGGAACTTCTTAGAGGAATGAGGTTCTTTGGATACAGTGAAAATTTAGTAGTAACTTCTTTGCAAGCAGTTATTGACTATTATTGCTAAGAAGAAAATGTCTTTTGGCAATCTTGGTTATTTAAGATTTCTGGCAGCGTGGGATGGATGAATGAAGTGGAATATGAGCTTTGGGCAAGTTAAATGGAACAGCCTTCCATGTTCATCTGTCTACCTCTTAACTGAATAAAGCCTACAGTTTTTAGAACGTGCGTTCTCATGGTTTTTATTCATATTTTAGTCATCTGGACTGCTGATCATTTAGCCTTATGTCATTCTTAGGCGAAGTGAATATCCTAGTAAGTGAGGCCAGGCATGGTGGCTCATGCCTGTAATCCCAGCAAACTGGGAGACCAAGGCGGGAGGATCGCTTGGGGCCAGAGTTTGAGACTAGCCAGGCAACATAGCAAGACTCCTATCTCTATATGATATTAAAAAAGAGCTGGTGGCCAGGTGTGGTGGCTCAAGCCTGTAATTCCAGCGCTTTGGGAGGTCGAGGTAAGTGGATTGCCTGAACCCACAAGTTCTAGGACAGCCTGGGCAACTTGGCGAGACCTCAACTCTTCAATAAATCAAAAAATTAGCCGGACATGGTAGCGTGCGCCTGTAGTTATGTCTACTTAGAAGGCTGAGGCAGAAGGATCACCTGAGCCCAGCAGGTTGACTCGAGTGGCTGCACTCCAGCTTGGACAACGGAGTGAGAATCCAACTTAAAAAAAAAAAAAATAGCAGGACATGGTGGCACATGCCTATAGTCCTAGCAACTTGAGCCCAGGAGGTCAAGGCTGCAGTGAGCCAAGATTGTGCTACTGTACTCCAGCCTGAGGAACAGCCTCTTTCAATTTAAAAAAAAAAAGGCGAGAACTACTATTCAACTTAAAGTTTCCCATTCCTCCCTGTTAATATTTCTTGTGATCTTGGAGTATGTATGACATTACTCCATTGGGATTATTGTAGCAATTAGGCATTTTCATGTTAGCACACATGGATCAACTCATAACTTTCAACAACCAAAGTTCTCCTGTTTGAATAGGCTACTTTATTTTACTATTACTGTTTTATGTAGATTGCTTCTAGCTTTGATATTAAAGTTCACTCTTGAACAGTGTGGGGGTCCAGGGCACCAATCCCCCATGTATGTCAAAAAGCCATGTGTAACTTTTCTTTTTTTTGAGTTGTAGTCTCACTCTCACCCAGACTGGAGTGCAGTGGCCGCTCCCGGCCACCGCAGCCTCGACCTGCTGGGCTCCGGCGATCCTTCCGCCTCAGCCTTCCAAGTAGCTGGAACTACAGGCGTGTGCTACCACTCCCGGCTAATTTTTGGTTTATTGTAGAGATGAGGTCTCGCCAAGTTGCCCAGGCGGGTCTCGAACCCGCGGGCTCAGGCAATCCACTCACCTCAGTCTCCCAAAGTGTGGGATTACAGGCTGAGCCACTGAGCCCGGTTTATTTATTTATTTATTTGAATTGGAGTCTCACTCTGTTGCCCAGACTGGAGTGCAGTGGCACACTCCTGGCCACTGCAGCCTCAACCTCCTGGACTCCAGCGATCCTTCCACCTCAACCTTCCAAGTAGCTGGAACTACAGGCGTGCGCTAACACGCCTGGCTAGTTTTTTTTATTTATTGTAGAGATGAGGTCTCACCAAGTTGCCCAGGTGGGTCTTGAACCCGCAGCCTCAGGCAGTCCACTCACCTCAGCCTCCCAAAGCTTGGGATTACAGGCTGAGCCACCGAGCCTGGCTTTTAATGTTTTAAATTACAGTATACTAAATGAATGGTAGTTTTACTATTTTATTTTATTGTATTGAGTCAGAGTCTCACTCTGTTTCCCAGGCTGGAGTGCAGTGGCATGCTCACGGCCACCGCAGCCTTGATCTGCTGGGCTCAGGTGATCCTTCCACCTCAGCTTTCCAACTAGCTGGATCCACAGGGGTGTGCCACCACACCCGGCTAATTTTTTAATTTATTGTAGAGAGACGAGGTTTCACCAAGTTTCCCAGGCTGATCTGAAACCTCTAAGCTCAGACAATCCTCTCACCTCTGCCTCCTAAAGTGCTGGGATTACAGGCAGGAGCCACCGCACCTGGCCTAAGAAAAATTTTTTTTAACAATTAGGTGTAGAAAGCAGAGAATGAGGGCTGAATGTGGCCTTATACCTATAATCCCAGCACTTTGGCAGGAGGACTGCTTGAGCTTGGGAGTTTAAGAGTACCCTAGACAACATAATGAGACTTTGTGTGTACAAAAAATTAGCTCCGGGCATGGTGGGGCATGCCTGTGGTCCCAGCTACTCGGGAGGCTGAGGCAGAAGGATCACCTGAGCCCAAGAGGTCAAGACTGGGGAGCCAGATTCATACCACTGCACGTAGCCTGGGCGACAAAGTGAGACTCAACTCAGAAAAAAAAAAGTAGGAAACGAAAGACCTCTTTCCCAGTCTCATTACCCAAAGAACACCACTGTCAATAGTTTGCATATCTTCCTAGGCATATTCTGATTCAATTGCTGCTTCAGAAGGAACTGCTGCTGTCAGAGTGATGAAATGTGAGGTGACATTTGCGGGAACAGGAAGCAAACAGAGTGAGTTCCTTTTCTTCCCTCCAGCTTCATATGTACACACATGTGTACATATGCAGAATCTGAGAGACGAAGTTGCTTATTCCTTTGTAAAGCCCCTTGGTGTCTAGAAATCAAATGGTTTTATTCACAGAATATTCAGTGACTCTGTAGTAGCTGAGAACAAGATAGTTGTACAGTCATGTGTGTGTTTACCTGCAAGTTGCCATGAGTGTTGCAAACTGGGGTGAAATTTTGGGCCAAGCTAATGCTCTCAACATGTCATTCCTTATTGGCAGAAAAGAAAAGGATTAGTTTTCGTTCTTTCACCTTCAGATAATATAAAGCTGCTTAAGAGACCACAGGTATAAAGTTAAGATACTCTCATTAAAGTTGGGTTGTGGTGTTCCCTGTAAAATTTAATAGTATGGGAATGTCTGGTCTATTAAAACCCATTGTCCACCGTGGTATTTGTGCAGGGTTTAAGATAGCATGCTCATAATTTCCGATGTTTTTCTTTTGACTCACAGCAAAATCTTGTTTAGTGCTCTAACTTTTGCTCTAACTTACAAAATCTTGTAAGTTGCTGAACTCATGCCTCATGGTGTGAAAGTTGGTTCTCTTTCTCTCGCAACAGTCCAGGGGGAAGAAACAAAGTTGTTTCTCTTTTTAACATTGTCTTCTACCTTCACTGTACTTGAGAGAGATATAAATTCTTTAACTGTCTGTTGTTTCACCTGAGACATAAGGAGGTACTCACTGGATTCGAAAAGCTGAGAAAGGGTCAGCTAGCTGGAGATTGTGAAGGTGCTCATACCAAACTTACTTTTGTGATGGAGACTTTTGAGACTTTATTAGTAGATTTTTAAAACTACTACTAAAGTAAAACATCAGATATGCTCATTGGCAGTTGTGCTGTAGTACTTGGCCTTTCTAACAAGCAAGCTTTTATGTAAACTCCTTTTGTTGGATTCAGAGATGATGCTGGATTTCTTAGTCTCTTCTGAACATACTGTGGTACAGTGGAGAATGTTACTGCACTTGATTAAAAGAAGCAAGATGCTTATTTTCTGGGAACTGCTGAAATGGTAGCAAGATCTCCCCTCCCAGGGTATTATTGTTGAAGACCTAGATAGCAGGTCTCCACTTCCCATTCATTCTATTTCTAGAAGCAAGCAAATGTTCTCTAATTGCAGGCTTGGGATGAATGCCTCAGCAGTGTTTCCCGCTGTGCTAATTGGAAAAATATAATTTTCAACTAACTGTGTCCTCCTTTGCAAAATAATAGTTGGCAGCTGAGTTGCCAGTTTGATTCCTAAAGTGAACTAGTACTTTTTAGTTTAGCATTAAGGATAACAGACCTTTGGAAATTCCAGGGAGAGCTGTGCTGCGTACAAGGACCATTAGAGATCTAACATCGGCCTATAAAAACAAGTGCCTATTGATTTCTTTTTCTAGGAGGCTTTATTAAATTAAATTTCAATTTAAAAATTTTGGAGGGTTCTGGAAATGATCATCGATATCGTCCATTAGTGAACAGTCCTATAATAGACTTTATATATACCTTATTGATTTGAAAGGGAGGCCATTTTTAAAAAATGTAAGGTCTTGGCTTCCTGCAAGCTCCCCGAAAACCCAAATGTGATTGGCTTTGCTAGGTTTTGGGAAATATTGTCAACTTGGGGTTATAGAGTTGGTAAGAGTGATACTTCTGTTTAGAATCTTTATTTTTTCTTAGAATGGTTCTGTCATGCTTCATATAAAATTACTGTCTTCCATAAAGAAAGGTCTTGAATTCTAAGTTTTTACTGGAAGCAGAGATTTGTCAGTGATGACTTCCTGTGTGCAATGTAGTATAGTGGTTAGGGGTATAAACTTTGGAGCCAGATCTATCGATATTCTGATTCCAGGTCCATTGCTTGCAAGTTGTGTGGCCTGGGCTTATTTAATCTTTCCAAACTTCAGTTATCTTGTCTAAAGACTGGTGAAATAATGGTATTTATGTCACAGGATTTTCATGAGGATTAAATAAAATTATGCATGTAGTACGTACAGTGTCTGAATTCTTAAGCACTTCATAGTATTTGTTAACCGATCTCACTCTTCAAGTAAATATATGTAACTTTTCTTGACATGATAATATTCTACTTGGCATTGATTCCCTAGACTTTTTCCTGATTTTGGTGAGACAGGTAATTTTCCTTAACTGTAACTTCATTTTTTAAGCCCGAAATGAAGGATTTAATTTTGATGGATTGCCTTTGAAGACAAGAGTATATGACTCTATTAATTAAATTAGGTTAAGCAGCTGTGAGTGACAAAAAATCTGAACAACAAAGAAGTAAGTTTTATTTTTCTCCCAAGTAAAATAAGCCCAGGCCTGTTATAATGGCTCCATGGATATCAGGGTGTAAAGACTGGTTCTTTCTAGCTTATATCTTCAACATGTACTGTTACTTTGAGATCAAAAGATGTCAGTTGTCTTATAGATGGTTATATTGTTTGTTCAAATCACTTACTAAGGTATCAATAGTAAGTAGTTTAGATGTCTTAGTAAGATACATGCACATGCCAGAGTGTGGAACATAAACCCCACTCCTGGTACTAGTTTTTGCATCAGGATACAGTCAAGGAAATATAAATGATAGTTATTTTATTTTAACAGTTTAATAAAAGAGCTGCTAACTAGGTGTAAAGTGTCAACTGAGTAACTGAAATGGCAAGAAATTAACACCAAGGTGTCGTGGAGGTAGCAACTACAGAGGCTGTATGAGCAAAGAGAAGAGGTAAGAATTACTAAAAGTTTAGAAGCTTAGAGAAGAACTGTGAAACCTCTGAGGAAGGGTCACTGCTTGGCTGATGCTGGTGTGTCAGTCTGAAAGAGATGCTCATGGGCCTGGGCCATGTCCATTGAAAAGGGCACTCTTATGGCTGGTGACTTTAAGAGGTACATGAGAAGGCTGGTTCTGCAAGAACTGAATGAAGAACTGTTCACAGGATTCAGCTGTTACATCAGAAGGAACCTCTGCTGTCAGATTGAAGAAATGTGAGGTGACCTTTTTGGGAACAGGAAGCAACTGAGGAGTAAGTTCCTTTTCCCTCCAGCCTGAGGGCTCTCCTTAATGGCAGAGTGAAACAGGGGAGGCCCTGGCAAACAAATCTTATTGAAAGAGTCCCAACCCTAGCATCAGAGCAGAGTATAGAGGGCTGAGTTTGAAGCTGAGATATAGCTTCACAGCTGACACAGGTGGTATCTGCCAGGTTTCCCCATTGTGGAAGTATCTTTTCCCCTTGGAATGATTGCATTCTTTGTGGGGGTAATATGTTGAGATTGCATGAATGTCACATGCCTCAGCAATCTTTCAGCCAACGTCCTGGTATCCATTGATGAATCCTGCCTGAATCAGTTATTACTAAGGTGGTTGTAAAGTGGTTTTCTACTTTTCTCATTCTGTGCATATTTATTAGTTGGCATTCTTTGGTGAAGAAGAACTTTCTCTTCTCCTTGATCTCCTGCTCTAAAAAAATGTGGTTTTCAGTTGAGTGGCCATATACTTACCTAAAAGTTGAAGTTCTGTTACTAAGACCTGGGGGGAGAACAGAAACTGGTCGGCTAGAGTTCTTTGTCCGAAGGCCTAAGCCTGCAATTGAATCTGTGATTGACTTGAATTATAAAAGCCAACCCTTTTTGTCTTTTGACTAAGATCAAATGCAAAAACTTACAGCAAAAAGAAGGACTTAGTGTTTTACATATGGAGAGATGGGGAAAGACAACCCAAATTCACAGGTGGCGCTTGGTGTTTCAGACTGTGAGGAACTGAGGCCTGGGTCCCATCCAAGGGCTTTATGATTTAATTGGCATACTTGTGGCCTGTGTATCAAGATTTTTAAAAGCCCTCTTGATGCTTGCAGAGTTGAGAACCTGGAAACAGGCAGCCTAAATAGGCCACATTGGGTAAATTAGTGTTCACTGTTTCACTCCATTGGATAGAAATGAAGAGACTGAACTAGGAATATTGCCATGTCTTGCTTTCAAACCAGCAGTTTCAAAAATCTGTCCACCGGCTGGGCACAGTGGCTCAGGCCTGTAATCCAGCACTTTGGGAGTATGAGCCTTGTGAATTGCCTGAACTCATGACTTCGAGACCAGCCCTGGCAACTTGGTGAGACCATGTCTCTACAATAAATTAAAAATTAGCCGGGCGTGATAGTGTGTGCCTGTGGTTCCGGCTACTTGGAGGGCAGAGGCAGAAGGATCTCCTGAGCCCAGCAGGTTGACACCGGTGTGACTGTGGGTATGCCACTGCACTCCAGCCTGGGTGACAGAGTGAGACTCCAACTCAAAAAAAAAAAAAAAATCTGTCTACCATTCATATTTGACCACATTGTTTATTTATAGATTTAATTTCTCACCTTCAAGAAAAAAATGGTGACTGTTCTCAAAATCCACTTCAACTCAGCTGGTCCAGTGCAGGTAACCAGATTTAGAACGTTTTCATGAGTTTAGTCACAAGCTCATTTGAGCTTTTGTAAAAATGGAAACACTGTTTTCTATCTTAAGGATGAAGTGAAGGAGAGGATCTTGAAGTTGAGGAAAGGACAAGGGTTGGTGTGTCTGTGTAAAAATGACAGCAGTTGCTACTGTGCCACGTTTCCAGCATTCTGCTACATATGTAATAGAAAGTAGGTCTTTAAAACTTTTAAGGCAGAGTCACAGCCCATAAACAAGCATTTGCCACTGATGGAAGTGTGCATCTGTGTGGTAGCGTTTATCAAGATAAAAAACTAATACCCCTCCTTCCTGGGATGTCAGCACTACCAGGGTAAGGATATGTGAGTCCCAGTTCTTTGGTGTCTCCCCAGAGCCTAAAACTGCCCTGCACATAGTGGGTGCTCAAAGGGGGTTTGTTAACTAAATGACTCCTTTGGACCAGCAGTTTTTCTTTTAAGTATGTATTCTAAAGAAGTTACACACACGTACACAGGTCTGTGCACAAGAATGGGAGGAGTAAACAACTGGGAGAGGGGGAGTGAAAGAATAAAGATGATTCATGTTATTCCATGGAATACCAGTTGGTTATGAAACAAAACAAATAAACTTAAAAGTTGTGAAGTATTTCAGACATACAAAAAGGTATAAGGAATAAAATAATGAACACTCTGGTACTCACCACCACAGATTCTGGTACCTGGATTGTTTTCAACTGTATTTGGTGTTTATTATTTATTTTTATTTATTTTATTCACACGTGCACATATATATACATATATGTATATGTATATAAATCTTCCTGAATAAAATATAAATAAGATATAACATTGTTTTGCATATTTTTAACTAAATGTAAATGATCTCATGCTATATGTATGCTCATGTAAATTCCTTTTTTCTCCCTTAACATTATATTAATAGATGTGAGATTCCTTCATGTGAATATGTGTTGTTCTGGCTCATTCATGACCTTACCACAGTTTGTTATCTGTTTTCCTGGTCAAAGTTCGGGACATTTCCAATGTTTGCCAATTAAAAAGAGTGCTTTCATTACCATTCTTTTTCTTTTAATTTTTAATTTTAAAGATGTGAGGTACAATTCGGAGTTAGGTATACAAATGTTCATTATGCAGGTACCCTTGTTGATGAGATATGTTCCCTTCCCCTGGCAGTTTCCCACTACTGCCAGTCCCACCCCACCCTCCTCTGGCAGTTTCCCATTACTGCCAATCCCTTTCTTTTAGTATTATGATAGTTGTTCAAGGTATGCTTATGAGTAAGAACATGTGATACTCGGTTCTTTGTTTCTTTGATAGGTCACTCAGTATTATAGCCTTTAAGTCCATCCAAGTTGCTGCTAAGTTCATAATTTTGACCTTCTTTATGGCTGTGTAATATTCCATCATGTATATGTACCACATTTTTTAATCCAGTCCTCTTTTGATGGGCAGCACGGTTGGTTCCATGTTTTTGCAATTGTAAATAATGCTGCGGTAAACATGCATGTGCAGGTTTCGTTTTCATAGAGTGATTTGAGCTTCTCTGGGTATATTCCCTCACTAGCATGTGGGTTTCTCTGGACACCTGTGTAAGAGCGCCTTTAGGGTCTAAACCTAGGAGTGGAATTGCTGTAGTGTAGTATATACTCATTTTTAATCTTATCAGATATTGCCAAATTGGTCCCAAAATTGAACCAGTTTAAACTCCCATCAGCAGTATTTAAGAGTATCAAGTCTATGCTTTTGTTAACATTTGCTATAGTTAGCTAAAATTTTTGCCAGCTATGTTATTTCTTAGTTCTCCTTACAATCCTATGAGGTAGCCTTATCTCAGGTAAAGATATTGTCAGATATTAAGCAACTTTTCCAGGGACACTGCAAATAATTGATAGAGTTGGTTCTAAACCAGGTCTGCCGGATTTCAAAGCTCCTGATTAGCATGAAGTCATTGGAACATAGCGCTTCTGAACCCGTAACTGAATATGACTATCAGCAGGTATGAGAGAAGGGCCAGGAATTTGGAGGGGCAAAGAGGTGCAAGGAAGAAAGAATATAAGTAAGTATACAAGGCAAGAAACCTTGGTACTGGCTCGTCTGTGGCACCAGCACACAACGCCAATGAGGAAAAGGAAAACTGGCAGTTTAAGAATGGCCATGAATTCTTTGACCCTCGTCCCATAGAGCTGGGGTCTCTCCTTGAAGTTAGCTGGATTCTCACTGCTGTGGTCTGGATTCTTTGACCCTCTTCCCATAGGGGTGAGGTCTGTGTCCCTCTCTTTGGAGTTAGCTGCGTTCTCACTGCTGTGATCTGTAGAATTTGGCAGAGGTGACTGCAAGCCTCCAGGTCCAGGCTTTAAGAGGCTGGCAGGCTTCCACTTCCTGTTCCTTCGAACACTAGCCCTGGGGAAAGGTAATTGCCATAAAAGAAGTTGAGGCTGGGTCGGCTGTGGTGGCACACGCCTGAAATCTCAGCACTTTAGGAGATGGAGGTGAAAGGGCTACCTGAGCCCAGGAGTCTGACCAGCCTGAGCAACATGACAAGACCTTGTCTCCTCAATAAATCAAAAAATTAGACGGGCATAGTATCAAACGCCTGTAGTTCCAGACAGAAGGCTAAGGCGGAAGGGTGACCTGAGCTCATGAGGTCAAGGCTAGGGTGGCTGTGAGCGTGCCGCTGCACTCCAGCCGGGACTACAGTGAGATGCCCACTCATAAAAAGCTCAGGCTGGGCACAGTGCCTCATGTTTGTCATCCCAGTACTTTGGAAGGCTGAGGTGGGGTGATTGAGGCCAGGCATCTGAAACCAGCTTGTGCGACATAGGGAGACTCCGTCTCTACTAAAATAATAAAAAATAAAAGAAGTCTGACTACCCTAAGACTGCTGTGTCATGAGGTAGACCATGCATACTCATGGAGAGGAACCAAGATCTCTCCCCTCCCCTCGCTTCCCAGCCAACAACCTTGGCAGAGCTTTCAGCTGACAGCCAGACCCAGCCTGCCAGCCGTGTGAGCAAGCCATGTTGGAAGGTGACTCTCCAGCCTCAGCTGAGACACCCCACTGATGCCACATTAGCTGAGAAGAGCAATCGAACCCAGCCCCTCTCAAATCTTTGATCTTCCAAGTGTAGGCAAAATAAATTTCTGGTTTTAAGCCACAAAATTTGGGGATATTTTGTTACGTAGCAATAGAGCTATAGTTAAGGTAGAAGCTAAAGGAAAGATGTTCATGGATATCACAGCATATGTACATTTAATGCAGTTCAAAATTGTAAGTCCATCCAATACAACTCTTTTGAGCTCACTTTTCCCACATTAGGTGAACTGTATTATAAATCACCTACCCGTGATTCCCAATCTGTTTTCATCATTCCATGTTCTGTTCTAGTCTTTGCTTTAAGTGCATCTTTATGTGTAATTAAATGTGTAATTATGGAATAGATACAATTTAGAGTTCCTGTGTCATGTAATTGTTAGATGGGTTTGGCCAAAAGGAAATCAGATAGCAGTTAGGCAAAATTAGTCATAACGTGCATGAATGTAACCTTCACTTGCTTTAATTCATTTATTACTCACAATAATTCAGTCTGGAAGTTACAGATGAGAAGACGAAGGCATTGTGGAGGTCAGGAAAGCAATCCAAGGTCACACAGCCAAGCACACGAGGGAATGCGTCATTACAACGGTGGAGAAAATGAAAGCGAAGCGGAGACAGCTTATTTGGTGCCCACACAGAACATCCGATCAATAAAGGAGGAACAGTTCCAAATCTAAGATAGATGAGACTGCTAGATGCCAATTGGATTGCTCCTCCTAAACTAGGTGGGAGGGCATGGAAAATTATTTAAGGACCATTGAAACAATATTTGGTGTGTGTTTTGGCAAAAGCTCCTTCAGAAAATCCTGCAACCAGCAGGAGGTCTGGATGTCACACAGACAACGCCATTGAGACTTTTTTTTTTGAGTCAGGATCTCACTCTGTCACCCAGGCTGGAGTGCAGTGGCATAATCACAGCTCACCGCAACCTCAGTTTCCTGTGCTCAGGCAATCCTTCTACCTCACCCTCCTGAATAGCTGGGACTACAGGTGCATGCCACCATGACCTGCTAATTTTGTTTTTTGTTTTTTTTTTGTAAAGATGAGGTCTCATTATGTTGTCCAGGCTGGTCTTGAACGTCTGGGCTCAAGCAATCCCCTTGCCTCGGCCTCCCAAAGTGCTGGGAGTACAGGTGTAAGACATTGCACCTGGCCTACCATTGAGACGTCTATGTGTGCTCAGAAATGGGGGTCCCTACCCTGAAACACGTGACCTGTGCTTTTGGGGCCTTCAAAGTCAACACAAATAAACAGGTGATTGAAGTGGAAGAAAAATAAAACACATGGGAGGTTACCTTCGGCTACGTAGACGGTAGAGATGCCTCTGTTACCCATTTCTGGGGTTTTGTTGCTGGGCTCTTGCACTCTTGGTCAGATCTCCCATATAAATAAACAAAGGTGGAGAGTTGGACAAAAAACAGCCTGATTTTCATGGATAATTACAGGGATATTGCCAGTTTTTTTCTGAATGTCTGGCATGCAGCACTGGCTTTCCCAGTGCAACCCCACGGCCTGTGACAGCTTGGTCTACCCTGACTGCAGGGGGAAACTTGAGGCATGCTCGTTCCACAACATGCTCAGTCTGGGTTTGCCCACTGCCTGTGTGAAAGAGGGGGCTCATCTTCTACGCTCCTACCCTCACTTTGCAGAACTTTCTGCCAAACAGAGGAGAGGTCTTCGGTGGGAGCCACTGATCTAGTGGGGGGAGGCAGATGCAAAACTGCTGGGACAAGTGATGAACAGCATGTATTGGACTGATGGGGAGGCTGCTCAGGCATCGCCTTTGCAAAGCCACTGGGCTGACACTGGGGCTTGCGTCCTTGCAGGATGTCTCCTGAGTAGCTGCAACCCCGGCACCCTACCCTCCCTGGCACCCAGGAGCAGTCAAGTATTTCAGGCAGGGCATTGGCTACGGCAGGCCAGCTTCCTTCATCAGTGCACTTTTTGCTATAAGAACCACAAATTGTTCCCCAAACAAAACACTTGTCATGAGCTTTGCTTGTGCTCTTTATTGAGAGACTGACCAGAACTTGCAGTGAGAACTTGGCTTTGCCTGGCATCAGGGTTCTGGTTCCCGATGTAGGTCACCTGCATCTCCTGTGCTTACGTTTCTTTAGCCTTATCCTGAGGCTGACAGGTTTTTTGAATCCTGAGTTTGAGAAGAATTATAAAGACCTAGTAAAGACAAATGATTTTGTGAGTCTATTGGAGACGTATGAAGCAAAATGTCTCCAGTGACACTAGCATGTCAAGTCTGCTTCCCTCCACGCTCCTTCAGGAAGCCTGTTGCAGTGGACATTCGTGGATATCCCATCCATTTCCCTCTTCCAGCAGTCTCAGATTTCTAGTGGGGGACTTCAGTGATTCTAGCTCTAAGCCTATCAAGACAGGTCATTCTATTTTCCTCCAGCATGGACATGTGAACTGCTCTGGTCTATTCAGAGTGAATCTCAGGTCTTGTATGTAGGTTTTTTTGTTTTTGTTTTTGAGTTGGAGTCTCATTCTATCACCCAGGTTGGAGTGCAGTGGCATGCTCACGCCACTGCAGTCTCCACTTGCTGGGCCAGGTGATCCTTCTGCCTCAGCCTTCCAAGTAGCTGGAACTACAGGCGTGCGCCACCACACTTGGCTATTTTTTTGATTTCTTGTAGAGGCAAGTTCTCACCAAGTTGCTCAGGCTGCTCTAGACCCTCTGGGCTCAGGCAATCCTCTTGCCTCCACCTCCCAAGGTGTTGGGATTACAGACATGAGTCACCGCGCTCGGCCTGTATATATGTATTTGAGTCAGGGTCTCACTCTGTCACTCAGGCTGGAGTGCAGTGGCAAATCACGGCTCACTGCAGATTTGACCTCCTGGGCTCAGGTGATGCTTCTGCCTCAGCCTCTCGAGTAGCTGGGACTACAGTCATGGGCCACCATGCCAGGCTGAATCTCAAGACTTGGCAAGGATTTTGGAGCAAAAATGTTCTACTGCTTGTGAGAGGGAAGCACGCAGTTCCAGATGTCCATCTGAGGAACACAGGAGTCTAAGCCTTCACCAAGGATGATCACTATCATGTGGCGAGAACATGGAGCCCAGGAAAGCAACAGGTCCTTGTAATATCGTTGAGCTACTAGATGAAACCTCTCTGTGGGCTTTCCTGGGATGTGGGCCTATACATTTGTTTTACTGTTTAAGACAGTTTGAGTTACATTTTCCTTCTGGCAACTGAAACCAACATAACTGATACCCTCAGGATGCCAGTTACTACCTGGATCTGAGCTGTTGGACAGTCGGAGACCAAGCCCAAACCCCTGACATGGGGGAGACAATTTGGTAACTATGGCTAGTCCCTTCTGAGAAGTCAGAACTGGAAATGCCAGAACCCCTGTGCTGTGGGCTTCTGGGAGAGGCAGCCCTGGCTTGTTCATCCCATCATCCCTGGCAGAGGTGGGACCTTCCTTTCTAGAGGTTAGGGAACCTAAGTTCCGTGACCCGAGGGAGGGTACCTTCAGTCATGCCCACTAAACTAAGATTCTTCCACTTAACTAAGGCTTAAAGGGCTAATTCCCTAGAGGGCTACATTCAACTCTGCATGGAACAATGTATGGCTAGCTACGCTGTAAATAATCACAAATGTCCTGCTCCCCCTGCCCCATCCTTCCTCCATCCCCACTTAGTAATGCCAGTATTTCAAAACACAGCCCCCTCTTCCTGTTTTTGTTTTCTGTAGCTCCTTCCCGCCAGGTTGCAACAGATGATCATGCATATATGGCTTTAGGTCCTATCAGGCGTCTTTTCTCCTATCTGCCCCAGGCAGCCATGTGTCAGCCGGCCACACCCCACGTACAACTCCTTGAAGGTGGGGTCCTCCTTGCCCCAGATTCTGCCTGGCTTTTCTCTTGTTCCATTCTCACCTGATAGTTCAACAGGATTAAGTGTCCTTTGTGGAGGATTTAAAAAGAGAAGTTGGGAGAGCAAGAACATAAACAGATTTGAGTTAATATAAAACCACAATAATGAGCATAGTCTGATATTACTAGTCCAAGAATAGACATTAACTCACTGGAACTGAATGGAAAGGGTTGAAATAGATCCAAGTATATATGACATGTAAGAATTTACTGTGTGAGAAAAGTGATAATTCAAATCCCCAGGGAAAGGATACATCAGGGGTTCTCAACTGGGTGTAACTGGGATCTGACAGAGGTCAGAGATGCTGCTGTCCAATAGCTTACAATGCATGGAATAACCCCCATGCCAAAGAATTATCCAGCCCAAAATGTCATTAGTGTCACTGTAGTAGAACCCTGGGAAAAATGAGATAGTTGGAACAATTGGGTAACCATCTGGAAAAAGGAAAAACAAAGTTAGATTCTGAATCATACTACAACTAAAATAATTTCAAGTTACATAAAAATAAATTTTAATAAGTGGAATCTTTATTATGATCTTTAATAAGATTTAGAAGAAAACGCAGATAATTTTATTCTTATGGTGTAAAGACTATGCTAACCACACAAAGCAGAAATGATAAAGGAAATACTCATAAGGTTAACTCCATAATCATGAAAATAACACCAGACATTAAATATAAACCACCAATAAGAACTGTACCATGTGAGATAAAAGATTACTATTTTTGAATATGCAAAGAGCTTCTAGAAATAATTAAGGAAAAGACAATAGACAACAGTAGAAAAGCGAACAAAGAAAATATATTACTAGGGAGGTTATTTAAGAAAATAATATGGCCAATAACCCATAAACAGTGTTCAATTTTCTACAGTAAGCAGAAAAATGGAAATTTTACCTGTTAAACTGGATGAAAAAATGAACCTCATCCGTGTTAGGGAGGGTTGAAGAAATGGGTACTCTCAGGTATTGTTGGAGGGGTATAAAGCTACAACATTTTGGAGAGTGGTTGTCAATATCATAAATAACCTTAAAAAGGAAATAGTCATGAAAGTGTGCCAAAAAAAGAAAAACCTCACACGAATGTTAATTGTAGCATTGTTATAATTGAGAAAAACGGGAGATAACTGAAACACCCAATAATTAGGGGTCTGTTACATGTCTATTTAATGTAATTCCTTATCATTAATGATAATGTAACAATCGTGTACAAGGATATTTGCCTTGGAAAACATGTTTGCTATTTTTTTCAGGGGGGGAAAACGAATTATAAAACATCGTAGTTGAATCAGATGTTTGTACAGGCATGTTCTCATAAGTAGAAAGGACTACCTAGTAAAGATACTAAACAGTTGATAGGATTATCTCTGATTGGGGGAGATTATGGACTATTTTTTTCTGTATATACAAAAATTTCTAAAAGATGCTCCTACAAAGTGTTCTCCCTAGGCATCTGCAATCTTGGTTTCTGGCTTTTGGGCCAGCCCCTTTCCTTCCTCTTCTGTGGCCTCAGTTTTCTCATCTGTGAAATGGGGATTGGATGATCTTAGACTCTCAGGTGCTCATAGTTTGTAGCTCCTGCTGTTGAAGCGTGACCACCCTGTGAGGATATTGCACCAACACGTTCGCTTATTTTTCTTATCTATTAATAGTTAGCAATGTGGGTCTCACACATTTCTGACAGATGATCTACTCACAAAAGACTTACATGCATGTCTCTTTTTCTTCAGGCCTTTGCCCAAGGTAAATACAAGGTGAGGAGGTGATGGGCCCATCTTAGAGCTGAGCAAGTGGAAGCCTAGGAAGAGGGCATCACTTGAGTCTGATGTTTTCCTGTCAGGGCCACTTTACCTGGATTCTGCCAACCCCAGGGCTTTTGTATGGATGGGGAACTTAGACCTGATTTATTAGGTCACTGAAGAAAACTGGGCAGATCCGAAGGGAGAAAAAATCTGTGAGTGATCAAAAAAAGCAGTTTTATAAAAATAAAAACTCATTTACAAAAGATATTTGGAAGTGGCTGCTTGGACAGAAAAGTCCCCAAACTACTGGGAAATGATCTTGCTGACGGATCATTAGAGAGACCATTTAATTTGCTCCAGATCTCAGTTCTTTATCTGTATTAGGAGATGGGGTGGGGATGGGGTGAACTATCTGACCCTTTTAGCTAGAAAATTTCAAGACTTAGGCTTGACAGGAGTTTGTCAAACCTTCCTCCTGGCTGTGCCCGTATTCTTCAAGATTCAAGGAAAAGGGAACAGAAGAAACAGATTTTTTTTTTTTTTTTTTAGGTTGGAGTCTCACTCTGGCGCCCAGGCTGGAGTGTAGTGGCATGCTCACAGCCACCGCAGCCTCAACCTACTGGGCACAGGTGATCCTTCCACCTCGGCCTTCCAAGTAGCTGGAACCACAGGGGCATACCACCATGCTCAGCTAATTTTTTGATTTATTGTAGAGATGAGGTCTTGCCATGTTGCACAGGCTGGTTTCAACCCCCTGGGCTCAGGCAATCTTCTCACCTTTGCCTCTCAAAGTGCTGGGATTACAGGCATGAGCCACTGCGTCTGGCTAGGGTTGTAATAATTCTATCCATCTGAGTAGTTCTTTGCTGAGTAGTGCATTGTTTCTAAATCAGCACTGTCCAAAAGAAATATAATGCAAGCTCTATGTAACTATAATTTTTCTAGTAACCAACTTTTAAAAAGAAACAGATAAAATAAATTTTAATAAAATATGACAACCCAATATATCTAAAATATTATTTCAACATGTAATCAACATACAATTTATTGAGGGATTTTTATATTCAGTTTTTGGTACTAGTCTTTGAAATCTGGTGTGTATTTTACACTTAGAGCACATCTGAATTTGGTCTAGCAATGCTTCAAAATGATTATTAGTCACATTGGCTAGTGCCTACCATGTTGGAGGGTGCAGCTCTAAACCCTATGAGGTGGGCAGAGCTTATGCCTCCATTTCACAGATGGGAAAAAGGTGCAGAGTCCTACAGGTGTTTCCCGGCAGAGCAGGGATGGGGCCCTAAGCCTCCCCTTTCCACGCAGGCTAATCCTTTCATTCCCCTACCTCTCTTCACAGCTTGAGGCACAGTTTTGGTCTCCTTGGAGGTCACAAGCAAGCTGGGGAGACAGAATCAAATTCAGCTCCAGTGCAGTGACTACTGTGACGGTAGTGCAGTGGGGATTCAGAGCAGGGAGGGGCACGTGAGGGCGGGAAGAAGCAAGGCCAGGTTATCTCTCAGTGACAGAAGGGCTTTGGCTACGGGCCTCAGGCGGGCAGGTCTCCCCAACAAACTGCCCAGGGCAAGAGGGTCCCTGAGACCTTCTCGAGGACCCACCTGTCAGCTCTCTATACCTTTGACTCATGGTGTTCATCTGCACTCAGCTTTTCAGGTTTCCATGAGACCTGTCCCCTCCAGGGAGACGGAAAGTACCTGCAGAAAGAAGAGAAGGCATTCATAAAAAACGGTAATAATATTCCTACTAACATAATAGCAGTGTATGTCTGCCCAGGGCAAAGCAGTTCTACCACTGGCAGTGTGGTATTTCTCCAGCATCCCAGGGGGGAAGATGGGATACACATCTTTTCTGTATCAGAGGCCTTTCTCCACTGCTCCCAGTTTCCTGTGCTGGCCTTCAGGGGGACTGCTCTCATGTCCAACTGGGTTTCATTGGCTGGTTTTCCCTGGGCATGGTCAACTGAGGGATTTTTTCAATGTGATTCATGAATGTAGGTGTTTTTTTCTAGTAAAATTTTTATTATATAACAGCAAATATTAACAAAACAAAACAAAAAGTCCTAAGCAAAGTAAATCATAAACTCTTAGCTTTATAGACAAACATATAAGCCAAGGGACAGCATGGGCATGGGTTACACATTGAGAGACTGTCTGTCGAGTGCACCAGGGAAGGACTGAAAATGAAGAGATGCCATCTGGACCTGGTCCTGCCCCACAGCATGGAGACTTCAAAGATGTCTCTACGAATATCACAAAGATCTAAACATGCTTTAGATAATTTCAGTAACATAACCAACTCTAGCTAACAATGTTGAACAGTCAATGAATAAGATCTTTAGAGTGCTTTTCTGAATTGATACACAATTCTACAGCCTTACCTTGAGCCTGGGCTATAACATGTTCCCGGCTTTTAATGTTGCCATGGAGATCAAGTATAATAGTTTAAACAAAAGTGCTCTCTAAACCAGGAGGCTGCAAACACATATAAATTGTAATTATGATTCATTATCATCATTCATTTTCTCTTAACACAGTTGCAACTGATATTAACTTTTGGAGCTTCTGAGAATCTCCTCATCAAAAAGTCTTCGCAGTCTTACATTCCCTACATGAAAATATTATTTTGCCCTCAGTCTACCTTCTCATTCTGGCATATATAAATCTACCTTCTTCTGCCAGGAGCTGACTGGAGCTGGAACTTGCTGTGACCCTTCCCTCTTGACCACTCCTCTTTTTACAATCAGAGTAAGGTGTTCCTCACATGCCTTCCCACCCGCTCTGCACTAGCCTGGCCTGCCTTTTGACACTTACTGTTGGTCTGCATTGCCCTTCACTCCAGGTCATCAAAACGGGCAGGCACTGGGTTTACGACTTCTACCCCTGATGAAGAAGGAGTGAATTGAGACCAAAGGCCAGGGTCATCGCTGGCCTCTCTCCCCACTCCCAGAGCAGGGTGGGGTCAGGTCGGTGCCCCAGGGCTTGACTGCACAGGGCAGAGCACTCAGTGGGTGGGTCAGAGGTGGAAATATGAACCTGTCGATAGTCATCACGAATGTTATTTTCTTGGGGCTGCTTTTCATGACGTTGCCCACCTGTCTCTTTGTGGGGATGAACATCACATTCTGAAAATAAAACAGAACCTCTGGCCAACCCCCATATCTAGTGCTCTCCTGATGAAGATGCCCCTGGGCTGGGCAGTTGGCCCTCATCAGCGTGATGAAGGTAAGCATGTCATCATGTCACCCTCCTTTCCCGGGTTGCTTGGGACCTGCAGGGAGAGGAGAGAGAGGGGAGTTACACCTGTTCATCTTGGTCTCTTCTGCAGAGAGTCCTCTGTGCAGAGGTAGACAGAGGCTCAGTCTGCTCTTCTCTAGGATGCTTAAAAACTCGGCCTCCTGAATACCAATGGACAACAATTTTAACTGTTGCCTCACTCAGTCATAAATACCACCAAGCATGTGCACAGAGTAAATGTAGCTGTGTGTGGCAGTATGAGCTTGTAGTCCCAGCTACTCCAGAGGCCAAGGTGGGAAGAATGTTTGAGCCTGGGAGTTTGAGTCAAGCCTGAGCAACATAGGGAGATCTTGTCTCACAACCAACAAACTAAAAGAGTAAATGTAAACCACATATCAGGTTCTCACCCAAAATCCCCTCCTCTATTTTTAGAAGTTAACTTTATTGCTGTACACTTTGCAATGAGAAAATGCACCTGTTTTAAATTTATAGTATTATAGTTTTGACAAATGCATGTAAACGTCAGTATAATCATGTTAGAGTACGTTCCCATCATACCCCCAAACTCTCCCTTACCCCTTTGCAGTTAATCTTTCCCATTCTTGCTTTCTGTCACCATGGTTTGACACTTGCTAGAATTTCATTAAATTTAGTCAAACTGTATGTATTCTTTTGTGTCTAGACCTTCCACTCAACATAAAGTCTATGAGATTCTTGTATGCTGCTGCAAAGATCAGTAGTGTTCTTTACTGCTGAGTAATATTCCATTGTATGAGCATACCACAATTTAAATGGCTCTCATTTTTGACCTTGCAACAGATGTTTTTTTCTCAGCCCCTCCTCCCAGTGACAGTGACACACGGGGGGGCTACTGGAGGTCTTCTATGTATATATACTTGATCTCCTCTTCTTGATAAACTGGTCTCCTTCACTCAAACAGTCAGTGAATAAGATCTTTAAAGTGCTTTTCTGAATTGGTATACAATTTTACAGCCTTACCACCTCTTCTTGATAACCTGGGCTACTTCTCTCCCCATCCTGTCCCTTGCCTTGTCTTAGGTCTGCTGCAGACAGAGCTACTCTTCTGATGGTTGTTCAAGACTGTTTTTAAAAATAATCATTTATTGCACAAGTAGCATAAAGCAACATCAAAATAGGCCAAATAGCTGGGTGTGGTAGCTGACATCTGCAATCCCAGAACTTTGAGAGGCCAAGGCGGGAGGATCACTTGAGAACAGGAGTTCAAGACCAGCCTGGGCAGCATAATAAGACCCTGTCTCTACAAACAATAAAAAAATTGGTGGGACATGATGGCATGTGTCTGCCGCCCTAGCTACTGAGGAGGCTGAGGTGGGAGGATCACTTGAATCCAGGAGTTCAAGGTTACGATGAGCTATGACTGAGTCATCCTCAGGAGCAGAACCAGACCCTGTTTCTTTAAAAAAAAAAAAAAGATATGCCAATAAAAAAATTAAAAGAAAAAAATATATGCAGCCCTGACAGCCCACCAAATTAAGATTCTCAACTGACGTTAGCAGACTACCAATTCCTCACCACCTGCTTCTTCAAAAGGCTTTGCCTTTTGCCAGAATGCATATTTTACTTTATCTTTTCTCTTATGTAGACACATGAATATATTTGTAGATGTATTACATTTCTTTTTAAAAATAATTATTTTAAACTTTAAAAATATTTAAAGATAATACATGAATATGGTACAAAAAGAAAAAACTTCAAACAGTATAGAAGAATATAACATGAAGTGAAAGTCTCCCTCCCCATGTCATTCTCATTTCCTGGGGACAGCCACCATGAGTTGGTGAGTATCCTTCTCAACAATCCCAATGTCCAATATACACGTGTGTGTAACCCAAACTAAACTAGGCTTCCATGTTCTTGTTTTAGCATGGTGATACATCCAAAATAAATATGAATCTGACTTCATTTTTGAGCTGTCTAAGTCTTTTGTAGGCCTTTACTGAAGGTCCCTTGAGACTACTAAGAAGAGGGGTATGCAGCATGTTTATGAGTGTCTCAGTCAGGATTCATAGCTGTGAGCAACAGAAATCACTGTTTTCTTTTTCTTTTTTTTTTTTTGAGTTGGAGTCTCACTCTGTCGCCCAGACTGGAGT
>NW_007246823.1:823654-892148 GCF_000164805.1 Carlito syrichta
GCCCAGGTGGGTCTCGAACCCGCGGGCTCAGGCAATTCACTCACCTCAGCCTCCCAAAGGCGCGGGATTACAAGATGAGCCACCGAGCCCGGCTAAAGCACTGTTTTCTGTTAGACAATATTGGTTCTCACAGACTCTCTGGATAGCTCATAGCTGGAGGCTCTGCAGACAAGATGGCTATCAAAATTATGTTGCAGAGTTGGTCTGGTTAAAATATGATCATCAGCCGAGCTCGGTGGCTCAGCTTGTAATCCCGCACCTTGGGAGGCAGAGGTGAGTGGATTGCCTGAGCCTGTGGGTTCGAGACCCGCCTGGGGAACCTGGTGAGACCTCATCTCTACAATAAATTAAAAAAAATTAGTCGGGCCTGGTAGCGGGCACCTGTGGTTCCAGCTACTTGGAAGGCTGAGGCAGAAGCCTTGCTGGAGCCCAGTAGGTCTAGGCTGCGGTGACCAGGAGTGTGCCACTGCACTCCAGTCTGGGCGACAGAGTGAGATTCCAACTTAAAAAAAAAAAAAAAAATGATCATCGACGTAGGCACAGGTGGTTGCAGCCTGCTACACCACAATGCCCACTCTGAACCCTGGCTGCTAGATGTGAGGTTAATGGCAACTGTCACCCTGGAGACTGAATGTACTGCCATCACTGACACTTCACTGGATGAGTGGGTTCTACAGAACGCATCATGTCACTGATTTCTGATTAGTGTATATCTGATTGGTGGAGCCATGAGTACAAACCCTCCCTGCAAGGGAAACTGAGAACACACATCTCTAGCATTTTCAGCTTTTATTGTGAAGGGAATTCTGCTTTCTAAAGACGGGGTTCCTTTAACAGACTGTGGTTCAGATCCTGGATGGCCCCAAAGAATGAAAATTGCTTTCTACAATACTAAATGAAAAACTCCTTTAAATATTGTCTTTTTTTGTCTGACCCAGACGTCTCTTTCTCTTACTCCCAGGTTTCCGGACTCCCTGACTCTCCGTCTTGCTTATTTTGCTTTTTCTACTGCCTTGCGAAGCTCTCTTCTTCCTTAGGGGCTGGTGGGGAAACTCTGAATGTGTATGCTCTAGCAATTTCATCCCTGCCACATGCACATGTGAGAGGGACCAAAATATGTGTGCATATTTTACACAAGTGGTGCCATACTCTGCCTAATGTTTGGCATCTTGCTTTGAACAGCAAAGATTGGAGATCATTCTATTTTCATACCAACAGAGCACTACCTTATTCTCTTTGATGCAAGAACAGTGAACAAATCACGATTTTTCTTTTCTTTCTGGAAGCATGCTAATCAGCTCTCTATGATGCCTTTAATGGATGTATTGAACCTGATGAACATTAAGTCGTCAGTCTTTAGGAATTGAAAAAATACTGCATTCTTGTGCATGTATATTACTTGCCTGTGTGACTGGAGTCATTACTTAGCCCAGCTGGAGAAGAATTCTAGCCCTTAACAACCCTTCGTGTGAAGTTATAGTGGGCTGGGTGGGCCTCCTAGGGCCTGCTTCCAGCAAAGTCTCCATATGCCTTGTGGGTGGATGTAGAAACTGGAGTGAGGCTTGGCAGGAAATCTGCAGTGAGAAATGTCACAACTCAAACAGTAACTACATACACAGAGCTTTACATGTTTTATTGCATCAGGACCAGCAGCCATTATTAATGGGAGCTAGGAACTTGATGAAGCCCCAGAAACAGCTAAATTAGAGGAAGTGCTTGGGAATTATTTGGCAGTTTGACACAATATCTTTTAGACATTTAAAAAAGTCATTGAGCAATTTAAATCCTTATTTTTAGGAATAAATTCAGAGGCGGGTCCTTTACTATCAAACTGGAATGATTTTTGGTCATCTGACCTCCCAGCATCTAATCCTTCTGGATGCAGCAGCCTCATTTCCTCCCAGGGAATTACCTGTCCATGCCCTCTGGGGGGAAGAAGCATCCCTCACCAGCCAGGATGTGAGGACATGTGACTGTATCTGGGCTGACCAGACCCTCTCTCCTGGACTTTGCTGCATAGAGTGAGGTTAGAACCAGAGAAATCTGGCTGAGGCTGACTCATGAGTCCAGACACACTCTGACAAATGTTGACTCAGTTCTTGCTAGGTGGAGTGTCAGAGTTCATGATCGATTTTGCGTTCTAGAGACCAGCAAGCCTGAACTTGACCTCTGGCTTCCGCAGCAAGGCAGCAACAGTAAGCTCAGAAACTCCTTCCCCAACTCCTGGGTGCTCCTACCTGCCAAGCTTCTCCTGCCTTGGTCTGTACTCTGCCTCTGCTGTTGGCCCAGCCCTTCCTACACCCTGGCTTCCTCATCAGGCAGCAGCTCTCTTGACTCATCTCCGCCTCCCTCACCCTGTGCCCACTGGGAGTCGTGGCCAGGGTCAGTCAAGCCTCTGTATCCCCTTGCCAGGGCTCACCTTTGCTCACCTTCCAGAGCCCGGTCTCTTGGGCCTCACCCAGATTAGATGCTGGAACCATTTCAGCAACTGATTGAGGTCAGATTCTCCCTAGTCCTGTGATTTTTGCCTCTGGTTGCCCACAGGGCAGGCAGGAGGGCAAAGCTGGGAGGGGAAACAAATGCACACATGGGAGAAGAGGGAGGGTGTAGGGAAGATGAGTCATTGGAAGAGAGGGCAGAGATGCTAAGGCAAAGGTGAGTGTGTGAATCTGGGCCTGATGGCTCTGCTGCTGAACACTGAGATTCTGTGATCTAGGGGTTCCAGAAAGTTCTTCCTCCTCAACACTAGCTCTGGGCTAATACAGGATTTTCAGAGCCCTTTAGAAAATGAGCATATTTAAATTGTGAACCCATTAAAATCCAGCCACTTTCATTTGGATTTGTTAATCATTAAGAGAGCAAAGAGCAAGCACCAAGAGGATGAGGCACAGGTCTGGTGTCTGGAGAAAAAGAAAAACAAATCAGAAAATCTGGATTTAAGGCCCAGCTTTCCACTTACTACTGAGCAAACTTAGGCCAGATATTTGGTTTTTTCTGGACACTAATGCTCTCACCTCCCTGTGAATTGAAGTGGGCAATGCTTCCAAAGCAATAACTGGGAAGTGAGACTGGAGGGGGCGGGGTAGGAGTAGAGTGCCTGCGACCTCTTCTCCTCCTCTCACTCCCAGGTAGCCCCTACACTCACCTCCCCATCCTTAAAGGCCTGGACCATGTCTCCATGGAAATGAGGCCATGAGCCCTAAAGGGCTTGAGGTTTGCAGTCCCGTGTGCCTATAGTTACTGCTAGGAGTGAGAGTAAAGACCCAGTAAATCTGCAAAGCATCAGCATCTCCTGAAGGCAAAATCCTGGCAGTAAAACAGGCAGTAGGTAAATGAGTAAAATGAGGTCACCTCAGGAGACAATCGGTCATCCTCTGGAAGACCCATGTGACCAAAAAGGGCAGAATAGATGTCCTATTTAACAAGAACTCTGGCCCAGCTGGCACTAGAAATTCACTTGGCTTCTGGTCAGCCCCACACTGCATCCTTCCTAAACTCATTGGACCCTAGGCAGCTCCAACAGCTATTTGACTGGGGTTTTGTGCACCAGGAGGTTTTAAATGAAACAGTGTTTCTGGGCTCTGATAGACTCCAAGCCATTACCACTGATCTTGCCTTTTCAGGGACTTGCATGGTGAATGCAAGGAGGTGCTGGCCACGGGCTGGGGTGAGGGCACCCATCATCAGGCTGTTGTGTTCAGGTTTTCGGGTTTATTGGGCCTTTCCTCCTTCCCCTAGAAGGTCTCCACAGACTACACAGCTTTTAAAGAAATGGGTAATGCATTTAAAAAAAAAAAAGGTCCCCACCCTCCAGGAATTTGTAAGATAAAAATAAGGTTAATAAGAGATACAAATTAGAGCGTCCAAAGAGTGAGATTTAAAAAAAGTTAATGTAAGACCAGTTGTGGTGGCTCATGCCTATAATCCCAGCAATTTGGGAGACTGAGGTGGGAGGATGGCTTGAGTGCAGGAGTTTGAGACCAGCCCTGGCAATATATCGAGACCTCGTCTCTACAAAAAAATGAAAAAAATTTAGCCAGGCATGGTGGTGCACACTGGTATTTCCAGCTACTTTAGAGGCTGAGGAGGGAAGATCGCCTGAGCCCAGGAAGACAAGGCTGTAGTGAGCTGTGATTGTGCCACTGCACTTCAGCCTGGGCATCAGAGTGATATCCTAACTCAGAAAAAGAAAAGTCAGTATATTTTTAGTTATAGAGGTAATACACGCCATGTGGAGAAATTGGAATCCTTGTGGCATTGCTGGTGAAATGTAAAATGGCACAGCCTCTGTGGAAGACAGTATGGCGATTCCTCAAAAAAATTAAACATAGAATTACCATATGATTCAGTAATTCCACTTTTAGATCTATGCCCAAAAGAATTGAAAACAGGAACTTAAATAGAGGGTTATATACCCATGCTCATAACAGCTTTATTCACAATAACCAAAAGGTGAAAATAACCCAAGTGTCCATCAACAGGTGAATGGATAAACAAAATGTGATATATCCATACAATGAACTACTTTTCAACCTTAAGAAGGAAGAAATTCTGACACATGCTACAACCTGGATGAACCTTGAAAAAATTACAGTAAGTGAAATCAGCTAGAAACAAAAGGAAAAATATCATGAGTCTACTTATGAGGTACATAGACAAATTCACAAAGAAAGAAAATAGAATAGTAGTTACCAGGGCCTGAGGGGTGAGGGGAATGAGGAGTTAGTGTTTAACAGGTGCAGAGTTTCAACTTAGAAGAGGAAATGTTCTGGAGAAGGAGGGTGTTCATGGTGGCACAACAATGTGAATGTACTTAACGTCACAGAACTGTGTACTTAAAGATGGTTGCAAAGTGGTACATTTTATGTTATGTATGTTTTATCACACTAAGAAACAAACAGAAAAGTACAATAAGTTCCCTGCATATGAACCTTCAAGTTGCACACTATCAAAGATGTGAATGTGCATTCACATGTCCAATCATGCAAGTTAGTTCATGTATTTGGCGTACATTGTCACGTGTGTGCATCCTCTACAAATGTTTGTACTTTTGTATACTTTACTGTATCTTTATTTCAAATCCAGAATGTCCAAAAGCAGACTTAAAAGCGGTGGTGATGTAGTAGGTGCTGCGTAGCTGATTGTCTTAGTTGGGTATCTAGGCTAACTTTGTTGGCCTTATGAACAAATTGGACTTACAAATACACTCTCAGAACGGAACTCATTCATATATAGGAGACTTGCTGTAATGAATACACATAGTAAACATTATTTATTTTAAAAAGTCAATGTTTTCCAATGGTCTTCCTGCCTCCATTCCCAGCCTCGCTTCTCAGAGTTAGCCGTTGTTAGCAGATGCCAGTGGATCCGTCAAGACATTTTTTGTAGACATGCTTGCCCCTTGACATATTTTATTTCAACACAAATAGAATCATGCTGTTCACCAAACTGCATCTTGTTTCTTCACTTGCTAATATCACAGCCATCTTTCCAGTTCAGGATGAACGACTCATTGACCTCATTCTGCAGAAGGTTTCATTTTAGGATACTCCTTCATTTAACCAGTTCTCTGTTGATGAATATTTTGGTAGCTTCCAGATTTTTGCTCCATAAACTGTGCTGCGTTACATATCTTTAAGTGCCTCATTGATGATCTTTTCCATAACTGTGGGAATATATCTGTTGCGTAAATTTCCAGAAATGGGATTTCTGGGTCAAAGGGCACGTGCGCTAACTTTGATAGATACTGAAAAATTGCCCTACAAAAAGGGTGGACCAATTCTTTTTTTTATTTTTATTTTTTGAGCTACAGTCTCATTTTGTCGCCTAGGCTGGAGTGCAGTGGCACAGTCACAGCTATAGCAACCTCGACCTGCTGTGCTTATGTGATACTTCTTTCTCAATTGGAATTATAGGTACATGCCACCATGCCCAGCCAATTTTTTGGTTTATTACAGCGATGAGGACTTGCCAAGTTGCCCAGGCTGGTCTTGAACCTCTGGGCTCAGGCAATCCTCTCACCTCAGCCTCTGCTTCCATAAGTACTGGGGTTACAAGTGTGAGCCACCATGTCTGGCCAGGTGCATCAATTTACATTCCCACCAACAGATTAACTCCTTGGTTGTCCCTCCATCATTTCATCCTTCCCTTCCTTCCTTCTATCTAATAGGCAGGTAAAAGCTGCTTTTGTCATAGTAACATAGGAATAAAAATAAAATGTACACTGTTTCTCATAGTTCAGTGATTCAGGTTTGGTGTGTTTATATGATATGTTATCTTGAAATGTTTGAATCTTATGTATACCTTTTGTCTTATCAATGCAAATTTTAAAATACGTTTTTTTTTAGCCAGACCTAGTGGTGTGTGCCTGTAGTCACAGCTTCTCAGGAGGCTGAGATGGGAGGATCGGTTGAGCCCAAGAGTTTGACGCTGCAGTGAACTATGATCATGCCACTATACTCCAGCCTGGGTGGCAGAGAGAGACTCTGTCTCCAAAACAAAAACAACAACAATATCAACAAAACTTTTATTCCTGAGGAATGACTGTTGTGCTCAGGGTGTAATTTTGTTTGTGATCATCATCACACTTTCCTTTTATGATAATTTCCCTGTAGTTTTAAATTTATTTGTTTGAGTAGCTAATACATTTACATGTTTCACAATTCAAAAATGGGAATCAATGTACTGCAAAAAAAATTGTCTTTTCTTATTTCCTGAATAAGTAATAAGTGTTCCTCCTACTCTCCTTGTCCTCTGAAATTCTGTTTTTGGCTTCTTATATATTTCTCCAGAATTTCTTCATGCAATGCAAGAAAATACAAATATAGTTTCTATTCCCCTTTATTTTACACAGAATGTAGATAATATTTGTTCTGCAACTTCCTTATTATTTCTACACATATTAGTTGAAATTCTTCTGTAAGGAAGAGCTGTCCCTTCTCCCCCATTGATTTATGTATTAATTCATAAGTAGATGGAAAACTTCCTCATTCTTTCTCTTAATTGAGGTATGATTGACATAAAAAAAGCATACATAGTTAATGTGTAGATCTTAATGAGTTTGAAAATAAGTATTCACCCATGAAACTGTCACCATAACAATGCCATAAACTTAACTATCAGCTCTAAAAGTTTCCTTCCTGACTACCTCTTTTTGTGGGTGTGATAAGAGCTTTTTTTTTTTTTGAGTTGGAGTCTCACTCTGTCACCCAGGCTGGGGTGCAGTGGCACACTCATGGCCACCCCAGCGTTGACCTCCTGGGCTCCGGCGATCCTACTGTCTCAGTTTTCCAAGTAGCTGGAAACACAGGCGTGCGCTATCATGCCCGGCTAATTTTTTCTTTATTGTAGAGATGAAGTCTCACCAAGCTGCCTGAGCTGGTCTTGAACCGATAAAAGCTTTTAACATAAGCCTTACAATCTTAATAAATTTTAAAGTATGCAATACAATATTGTTAACTATATGTACAACACTGTAGAGTAGATCTCTAGGACTTATTCACCTTGTTAACTAACAAACACTTTGTGCCCTTTGACCAAGAACCTCTATTTCCCCTCCCCCAAGTCCCTGGTAACCTCCTCATTCTTTTTCATGGTTGTATATTTACACACGGTATTGCCTTACCATGGGGTCTTGCTTTATTTAACCAACTTTCTAACGAGTATAAGTATACTACCTACCTTACAGTTATAAACAGTGTTGCAATAAGCAACCTTGTACATGTGGGAATTTTGGATTTGTACAAATCAATCTAAGGCATACAGGTGGAACTGCTGAGTCAAAGGAGTATCTTAATTTTGATAGATGTAACTTATTTACACTCCCACAAAGAATGTGTGAAAGTTCCTCTTTTTCCACAGACTCACCAACAGAGTGTGTTATCAACTAGTTGAATTTTTGCCAGTATGACAAGTGAAAATTTGTTATTTGTAGTGTTAATTTGCAGTTGTCCTATGAGTGAGTTTGATGATGTTTTTATACATTTAAAAACCATGTTTTTCTTTTCTTTGAATTATTTGTTCATTTTTCTCTTATTGGGTTATTGCTATTTTTCTAGAAGCTCTTTATACATTACAACAATTTACCCTTTGTCTATAATATGAGTTGCTGGCTCCTCGTCCCACAGTTTATCACACATCTTTTGGCTTTGCTGATGAGGCATTTCATTGTTGCTTTTTTATCATCTTTTATAATTAAAAAATTTTTTTGAACTAATTTTAGACTTAAAGAAAAGTTGCAAAGATAGTACAACGAGTTCCCCTAAAGAAGAGTTACAAAGATAGTACAAAGAGTTCTCTTACATCCTTCTCCCAGCTTCCTCTAATGTACTCCATAATCACAGTACAATGACGGAGACCAGAAAAGTAACATTGGCTCAGTACTGTTAACTAATCTGCAGACATCAGCTGGGTTTCCTTAGATCCCATTTTGTATTTAGTTGTCATATCCTCTTAATCTTCTCCACCTGACAGATTCTCAGTTTTTTCTTGTTTTTCACTACCCGGACATTTATTTTAAGAGATGAGACCTTGCTATGTTGCCCAGGTTGGTCTTAAACTCCTGGGGTCAAGCAATTCTCTTGCCTTGCCCTCCCAAAGTGGCGGGATTACAGATGTGAGCCACTGCATCTGGTCCCAACCTGGGCAGTTTTTAACAGTATTGGTCAAGTATTTTGTAGAATGTTTTTCAATTTGAGTCTGTCTAATGTTTTCTCATGATTAGATTAAGGTTATGGATTTAGGGAAAGAATAACCCAGAAGGGATGTGCTTTTTCCAGTACATCATGTCAGGATATGTGATATGAATTTTGATTGCTTGGTTAAGATAGTATCTGTCTGGTTTCTATATTGTAACATTTCTATTTCCCCCCTTGTAATTGACAAGTATATTTGGGAAGGTACTTTGAAGTGACTAAAATATCCTGGTTTTCCTTAAACTTCTACTCATTAATTTTAGCATTCCTCTGGGAATCTTACTATGGACTGGACCAGTTACATAATTTGTAGGGCCCAGCACAAAAAGAAAATTCAGAACGCTTTTTCCAAAAATTGTTAGGAATTTCAAGATGAAGACAGCAGAGAATTAAACAAAATGTGGGGCTTCAGTTATTACTGTGGAATTTTAATGGTGCTTTTACTGTTTTTCTTATTATTTTTACACATATTAATTGAAATTCTTCTGTAAGGAAGAGGTGTCCCTTCTCCCCCATTGATTTATTTATTAAGTCATTTACTTATGCCAATATGAATTTGTAGATATGTATTTCATTCTTTGGGTAATAAGTCAATGCTATTGTTACTTATTCTTTCTGTTCATATTGTTTTTCTTTTGAACACTAGGAGCTCTTTCAGATGGTATTTGTGTTCTTTTAATAAAACTCTGTGTTTTTTTTTTCTTTCTTTTTTCTTCTTCTTTATCTTTCTTTTTTTTTTAAAGTGTTTCCTTACTTCCTGGTAGCACAAGATACTCCAGGTTCATTTGCATTTTCTGTTTTTTAACTTTGGAATCAACCACTTCTCCAAGGATCTATGATTCCTTTTATCAGAGAGAGGTGTTGAGAAACCAAGATTTAAGTGCTAGGTTTGTTCATAGCAAATGGGGTGTCACTGCTTCTAGGGCCTCTCAATGGACAGAGCTATGAAATAGTAGCCCATGCTAATAAGCATATTCTGTTTTTGTATATCTATCTATCTATCCATCCATCCATCCATCCATCCATCCATCCATCCATCCATCCATCCATCTATCTATCTATCTATCTATCTATCTATCTATCTATCTATCTATCTATAAAAATGTGTTCACACTGGTATTTCTAATGCCAATCCAGTGCCATAGAGTTCATTCTAGCCTTCCCATTTTGCCTATTTGTAACTTTTTCTCTGTGTTGTTGCTTTTTAAAAACTTCTTCTCTTTCTCCTTCCTCTTTCCTCCTCTCTCCTCCTTTCCTCCTCCCTCCTCCCTTCCTCCTCCTCCTCCTTCTCCTCTTATTATTATTATTTTGAGTCAGGGTTTCCCAGGCTGGAGTGCAGTAGCATGATTATGGCTCACCATAGCTTTGATTTCTTGGGCTCAGGCTATCCTTTCACCTCAGTTTCCTGAGTAACAGGACTACAGGTGTGCACCACCAAGCTTGGCTAATTTTTTATTTTTTGTAGAGACAAGGTCTCGCTATGTTGCTTAGGCTGGTCTCAAACATCTGGACTCAAGCAATCCTAATCCTGTCTAAGGGCCCAAAGTGCTAGGATTACAGGTGTGAGCCACAACTCCCGGCTTAAAAACTTATTCTTAAGGAAAATTTCAAACATTCACAAAAGTTTAGAGAATAGTGTTCTCTATTATACCACTTCAAAAATTAGCAACATTTTGCCAGCTTATTCCACCTATCACCTACAGGTTCTTTGGGGGGTATTTTAAAGCAAATTCCAGACATCATTACATTATTTCATCCAGAAAGTTTTCAGATATCATTGCTTTTTAAAGTTAATAAACTTAATTTATATGCAGTTTTAAAAAAAACAGCAAGAATGAGCAGAAAGTACAGAGTTCCTATAGACGCCCCCCATCCCCACACCTACACAACTTTCCTCACAATGGACTTTACATTTGTTACAATTGATAAACCTATGATGACACATCATGTCACCCAGAGTTCATAGTTTACATCAGGGTTTACACTATTTCGGCAAATATGTAATGATGCGTTTTCACCATTACAGTATCATGTAGAATAGTTTCATGACCCTAAAAATCCTCTGTGTTTTACCCATTTATTCCTCCTTCTCCCAACCCCTGAAAACCACTGATCTTTTTACTATCTCCACAGTTTTGTCTTTTCCAGAATGTCATGCAGTTGAAACCACATAGCATATATAGCCTTTTTGGATTGGTTTAACTTAGTAATATGCATTTAAGGTTTCTCCATGTCTTTTCATGGCTTAATAGATCATTTATTTTTAGCAGTGAATATATTTCATTGTCTGGATACACCATAGTTTATTTGTCCATTCGTCTATCAAAGGATGGTGGTCCTCAAGTTTTGGCAATTACGAATAAATCTGCTATAAACATCTGTGTGCAGGCTTTTGTACAGACATAATTTAAAATTCATTTGAGAAAATACTACAGAGTGTGACCACTGGATGGTATGGTAAGAACATGCTTACTTTTGTGAGAAACCACCAAATTGTTACTTAAAGTGACTGGTACTATTTTGCATTCCTACCCGGTTTGAATGAGAGCTCCTTATGCTCCACATCCTCACCAGTATCTGGTGTTGTCAGTGTTATACATTCAGCCATTCCAATAGGTATGTGGTGGCACCTCACTGTTATTTAATTTTCAACTCCCTAATGACATATGAAGCTGAACACTTCATATGTTTACTTGTTTTCTGTGTATCTTCCTTTTTTTTTGAGTTGGAGTCTCACTCCGTTGTCCAGGCTGGAGTGCAGTAGCATGCTCATGGCCACTCCAGCATTGACCTGCTGGGCTCCGGCGATCCTTCTGCCTCAGCCTTCCAAGTAGTCGGAACTACAGGCATGCGCTACCATGCCCGGCTAATTATTTGATTCATTGTAGAAAAGAGGTCTCACAAGTTGCCTGGGCTAGTCTCAATCCTGTGGGGTCAGGCATTCTGCTTACCTTGGCCTCCCAAGGTGCTGGGATTACAAGCTGAGCCACTGAGCCCAACCCTGTGTATCTTCTTCAATGAGGTGTCTGTTAAGGCCTTTTGCCCATTTTTAGGTTGAATTGTTTGCTAATTGTTGGGTTTTAGAAGTTCTTTGCATATTTTGGATAGCCGTCCTTTATCAGATATGTCTTTTGCAAACATTTTCTATCAGTCTGTGGCTTGTCTTCTCATTCTCTTGACATTATCCTTTAATATCAAGCTTTTTAATTCTTTACTTTAAAACTCTATAGAAAGTGTTTTAACCTTCATTTTTAAAAGCTTGAACCCATCTTTTCCTGACCCTTGCGTAGATTTTTCAGTTCTCTCCTCCTTTATCTACTGTCTCCACCCTTTCATAGCTTGAGTCATTCAATAAATGTTTAGTGAACACTTATTATGTGCCAGTCCCTGCAGGTACTGTGGATACAGTATTGAATTAGACAGATAATACCCATGCTCTCTTGAGTCTTCCTGAAGGGTCACATCTACTGTATACATAGATGTTTAAAAAGAAATATATGCTTGCAATTTTAAAAAAGAACAAAATGAAAGCATATAAAGTAGATGTGAATGTTCACCCCCACCCCCCCAACCCCACTCCCCTGTAGTCTCCACAGTTAACGAACTGAGGTGCAGACTTTGATGGTACATTTGACTAACCCAAATCTGCACAATGTGGAGGTCTCTGGTGTGGCCAACGTGACTAAAGTATTTCCAGATGGAAGTTGACACTGGTTGGAGTGTAAAAGCCAAGTCAAAATATTCCCATTCCCCAAAGTTCTGCTTTCAATAGGCCAGACTGACTGACTGTTGCCTGCTAAGCTTGGAAATACTTGAGGCTGAATTTCCTAAAGTGTGTTCCTTGGAACACTGGTTGGGATACTGTTCTGAAATAAAAGATTCCATGGTCAAAGGAGTTTAAGATTGCACTCTCTATTGTATTCTCTTCTTGGGGACTTATTATGCATATCAAACCATCAAAGCTCAGAGAAGTCCTGCAATCACAAATCCTGTTTATTCCAGTGTTCCCCAAACTTAATCACATCGTCTCCCTGTTTCATGGAACTCTAGTGACACTTTTTTGATCTCTTGTTCTGTGTAATATATCCAAGGAGCGTGGGAGCTTGTGCTAGTCTTTCTGGATGTGGTTCTTGTACCAAGAGCTTAAGCAGGTAGGCAAGTAAAGTGCCCTGGATCAGTGACTCAGAGACACAATGTCCCGTCAAATGTACTGTGAATATAATATCTCTCCTGGGACTTTTGCCCTTGCCAGGATAAGGAAAAGGCCTCTAAGGATATGAATTTCCCCTGACAATCCCTGCAGCAGGTTACCAATGGTGCAGACACCCTCACCAGTACTCATGCCAGAACTTTCTATATTCAGCATCTTTGCTTGTGTAACCCAGTGATCACCATGGGCTCCAAGCTTGTTTGGACAAAAACTTGGCTTATTTTAACTCCAAATGCCATGCTTTCTAGACATTTGAAGTACTCCTCAGAATTTCCACTATTTCCCTGGACACTCTGCCCTCATGTTGTCTGTGACTTCAGCTCCTGTTCCCACGGGCGCTGTCCCCATTCCACACATCCAGATGGTAAATGTCAGCCCTCCCTCGAGATTTCTGTGGAGGGAACAGCTCACACCAAGCATGTGGTATAGGGGAGGCTCTTCTGAGGATCTGGAGCAGAAGTGGGCATGTGAGAGAGACAGGGGCAGGGTCTTGGCGGTGGATGGCACAGGAGGTCACCCCACCTGTAGAGTGCCCGATCTTGGGGGTTCCGCTGGTCTTCGTCTCACTCAGTCCTGGCTTTCTTTGCTTGTGTTGCTGCCCTCCCCGTGTCTCTTCCTTTCCTCCCCTTCTTTCCACCTCCCTCGCAGGAGCAACATTCCTGACTCATGCAAGAGAAGGTCAGCCCTATCTGCCTATCTTCCTTACTCAAAGGGGCTTATCTCGCAGTGGGGAGGAAGTATGATCTGTACAAACAGGAAGTGGATTGGTCTGTTGGAGGGTGAGCTCTCTTTTTGCTTTGTAACTGTTGGCATTTGTTCTTCTTGGGCTTTCTGGTGCTTTCTGGAAACGCTGCTTTCTCAGCCTCTAGGTATGGCAATCAGGGCATGTCCCAATGTGGGAGCAATTAAGGAAGACAGAGAGACTGTGTGACACAAGTGAGAAAGGACAATTTTAAAGATTTTTAATGAGAAAAACGTTTTTGGAAAAGGTAATGTAAACACCAGGAAAAAAAAAATCCAAGCTATAAGAAAGAGCATACAGGAAGAGCAAGTCACCCCTCCCCTCCTTCAGTCCTTTAGTTCTCTTTCCTAAAATAGGCACTGTCACCAGCTTTTTATTGATCGTTTGGGAAATATTTTGTGTATACATATGCATAGACATATAAGTGTATATGCATTCTCCTCTTTTTAAAAATACATGGTAGCCTGTTATACATATGACTTTACTTTTGCATTTTAATTTTATTTATTTATTGTTGAATTGGAGTCTCACTCTGTCACCCAGGCTGGAGTACAGTGGCATGCTCACAGCTACCACAGCCTTGACCTCCTGGGCTCAGGCAAGCCTTCTACCTTAGCTTCCTGAGTAACTGGGACTGCAGGCATGCGCCCTCATGCCCAGCTAATTTTTTGATTTATTGGTCTTGAACCCCTGGGCTCAGACAATCCTCTCATCTCCACCTCCACCTCCCAAAGTGCTGGGATTACAGGTGTGAGTCATATGTCTGGCTACTTTTAAAAATTCCACAATATACCTTCACTATTTTTAAGGAAAATTTACATATAGTTTATTTTTTCTTTTATTAGCACAAAAGACAAACCTAGGTGACTCCCTTTATCAGCCTGAAGAAGGCTTGTAGGACATGAGATTTTCCAGTATGAGGAGATGAACACTAAGCCTTGTTTCTTTTCTTTTTTTGTTTGTTTTTATAGACAGGCACATGCCACCACACCAGGCTAATTTTTGTATTGTTTGTAGAAATGAGGTCTCACTATGTTGCCCAGGCTAGTCTCGAATATGTTGCCCAGGCTAGTCTCGAACTCCCGGACTCAAACAATCCTCCCTCCTTGGCCTCCCAAAGTGCTGGGATTACTGATGGGAGCCACCACACCCAGCCAAGTAAGCCTGGTTTGACTGTTCATAGCAGTGGTGGATTCTGCTCTTGTTCCCAGTTATCTTCTGCCCACTCTGTAACTGGATCCCATACCCCCACCTGGAGTGCCTCCCTGTGGGAGGAGTGTACTCCCTTGCCTCACTGGCATCAGACTTGGCCACATGGCCTCCTTGGGACAATGGGAAGAGAGTGGGAGTGTCCTATGCCAAGTCCCAGTAAAAGCCTTAGGGCACCACGGAGGACTCCTGCTTTGTGTCTTTGTCCATGACCATGAGAATGAACACAGGGCCTGAGCTCTTTTTTCAGCTTGGGTCTCAGAAAAAGAAGACATGGAAGAAAGCTACAGTTGACCCGTGTCTTATGAGTGACAAATAAACTTTGCTTGTTGTAATTTCCTAAAATTCTGGGGTTGTCACAAGCAGCCTAACTTAGACTACTGCTAGGAAACAGTGGCCTCTGTATTTGACCCAGAGATACCATCTGTTGATAAAGCTCTGGTTGTTATCATAGGATCCAAGATACACTGTGGGCACTGGTATAGCCCACATTTTACTGGTGGCAGTGCCAATTGCTGCAAACTTTCAGGAAGCTGTTTGGCAATATATAACAAGAGTACTAAATAATTTTTACTTCTAGAAGTCTAGCTCCAGCGAACAATGAGAGACATAGAGAGAGGTTCATCATGGAATTATTTGAAAAATTGGAAACAACCTAAATGCTCCATCATAGGGGAACGGTTTATACATTATTCTACATAATGGATATTATAAAGCCATTAAAAATCCACTAGCTGAATACATTAATGATCTGGGGAAGATGTTTTAATACTGAATAAAACAAATAGGATACAGAACTATATGCTTATGATGTACTAATTTATAAAACAAATTTTAGATCATGCATAATTTTGAGTCTTTTTTCACTAACACTGTGTGAATAAGCATTTACCCTCAGTTGTCAAATATGTAAATATGTATAAAAAGAAGACAGGGAGGAAATAAACAAAATTAGTGGTTATTTCTTGTCGGTAGCATTTTCTTTTCTGTACTTTCTGTATTTTCCAAATATTCTATGATGAACATGTACTAGTTTTCTAATCAGAAATAAGTAACTGCTACTTAAAAATGAGAATTATTCCGGTTACCTCTAGGGCTGTGCCTTCCGCTGTGGCTACCCAGGGGCCCTAACTGGGGCTCCTTGTCTAAGAATAAGCCTGTGTGTTTAATTAGGTCACTCTCCTGTCGACCTAGAATCTCTGCACAGGGCTTAGCTTGTGCTGCCCAGAACCCCCAAGGAGACGCACCTCTGAGGGTACTCTGGGCTTCTCATAGACAGGCACTGGCTGTGCTTCTGCCTGCACTGAGCTTGCGAATTTGAGACATCTTTGAACTGTCACCCTGATGGATCTGCCACTCTCAGGCCCCTCCAACCTATTTTCCTTAAAACGAATTTAGACTTATCTTACTGAAGAGAAAATGAAGACTTGCAAAGGACATATTTTAACTATTTTGGGATGACAATAACTCATTAATTCACCATTCTGTGATGTCAGACAGTCATTGCTCATTGTTCCCTGTGGCCTTGCTGGTATGTCCCATGTCAGATGGAGGAGTGGCTGGTGTGCAGATGGAGGGAGGGGAGAATTCACAGAAGTTGAATTTGCATGATAGCTGGAAGAGTCTCCTGGGAAAGAACATATCCTGAGGGGAGAAGGAGCTTGGCACAACTGGCCTGACCCTACAGCGAGGCCTGTGATGCGGATTTCCTGGTTTACTCTCCCATATTCCATTTCATTCAAATCTTTACCCTGCTTGGCCCTCGTGAGGGTGTGCAGTATGGGGTGTGTGTGTGTGTGTGTGTGTGGTATGGTGTACATGCGAGTATGTGTGATATGATGTGTGGGGTGTGGTATGGTATGCATGCATGTGTGTGTGGGGTGTGGTATGGTGTGTGTCTTGTGTGCATGCATGTGTGTATGTGTGTGTATGAGTGAGTGAGTGAGAGTCCACAGTGTCCATGCTGTTGGATGGGGAAGCTGCAATGAAGTTGGGGCAGAGCGGGGGACATTCAGGGAAGGAGCGATTGGGACTGGCAGCCTCATAGGAACAGAGTCTGTGAAAAAATCGTACAGCACCATCACTTTCCAAAACAGTCTTTTGCGGGACACAGTGGCTCATACCTATAATCCCCGCATTTTGGGAAGCTGAGGAGAGAGGGTCGCTTGAGCCCAAGATTTTGAAATCAGCCTGGTCAACAAAGTGAGACCTTGTCTCTACAAAAAAATTTAAAAATTAGCTGGGTGTAGTGGCATGCACCTGTAGTCCCAGCTACTCAAGAGGCTGAAGTGGAAGGATCGCTAGAGCCCAGCAGGTGGAGGCTGTGGTGAGCTGTAATCGGACCTCTGCACTCTAGCCTGGATGACTAGAGTGAGACTCCACCTCAAACAACAACAACAGCAGCAGCTACAGCAACAACAACAACAAACAGCAACAGTCCTTCGTAGCCATTCTGCAAAATTCCATGTAAACTATTGGGCAACTTCTATGTCTGCGGAGCACACCATTCCCACCACTCCCAAACCCCGCCAGCCTCACTTGGATCCACCTTACCCCCACACCACAAACCAATGCCCTGGACCACCCCTGGACTCCTCCACACCTGGAACCTTATGTTTTATCATCTTCAATTCTTTTGAATTCCAGTAAAATGTTCACACAGTCAAGTACTGATTTCTCATGCCCCCTGTTATGTCTGTGAGAGTCACCCGTGCTATTGTGGGTAACATTGTTCATTTTCCTTCATTGCTGATTCTACTGGATGGACATGTCACCATTTATTTTTCCATTCTGGTGCTGTTGAATATTTGCTTGCTCCAGTTTGGGATGATGATGGATAGAGATGCCATAAACATTTTATACACATCTCCCAGTGCACACACGTCATCTCTTTTAACCCACTTTCCCTCCTGCAGCTCTCATTGAGACCCCAGTCCCGCAGCCCCGCCAGGTTTCTTGCCTGTCAGTCTGGCTGCTGCCCCAATTCATTTGTTTCTTGGCCAAGACTTCTGCAAGGGGCATCTTTTGCATGCTGTTTCCACAACCCTGCCCTCTTCTCCTGCCTGACTCCCGCCCCATCTCACCAATGACACCCCATTGGTCAAGGCCAACAAGTTGCTGAATGCAGGGGACGTTTGGGCCTTCTCTCGCGTGGACTTTCTGCAGCACTGTCCCTGCTCCCAGGCTCTGGGACAGCCCTTCTCCTGCTTCTTTCCTGCTCTTCTGCCTGCTCCCTTTTAGCCTCCTTTGTTGGGTCTTCTCCTGAATCCACTCCTACTTTGTTGTTCCGGGAGGCTCTGTTCCTTGTCTCTCTTCTCCAGCTCTGGCCTCTCAGGAAGGGCCCTCCTGCTGGGTCTTTAGCTGCTGCAAATACTGATGCAACTTCCCTCATCCTGGATTCCTACATCCAAAAACTGAGGGGATTTTCACAACTCATTTGGTGGCAGACCTTGAGAGGCCCGGGCGTGAGGTTATTTATTGTCTGTGTGTACCCACTCCGTGTGCATGAATATTCATATGTTGGCTGCAGGAATGTCGATGTGTTTGATTATGGGCTGCTGTCTCAGACCCAAGCCAGGGTGTGATCATGCATATATACAGAAAATCTTGTTTTACCCTCTTACACTCAGAAAATATTGAATTTGAGTGTATCTGGTCCCAAAGCTTTCAGATTAAGGATTGTGGACTCGGGACACCCAAATCTGCCCCGGCTCAAGCCTCCTCAGTTTATGAATGGTGCCATCTGCCCTCCCGACATGCCCCCTTCCTTCCTGCTTGCACCTCTGGGTGGGCAGCCCCACAATCTTCTGCATTCTCAGAATCCCAGCCTCTTCCTTTGCCAGGATCCCCTGCAGCTAGTCAGTCCCAGAGTTCTGATTGACCCAGGGGCCTGTCCTTCCATCTCCATTTGCCATTAATTCAGGCTCTTGGCAGCTCTCACCTAGGCTATGGTGGTGTCCCAGGCTCTCTGCTTTCCCAGGCTTCTCAAGGCTTCCTCACACTGACACCAGAGACAGCTTCTTCTTCTTCTTTTTTGGAGTTGTAGTCTCACTGTCGCCCAGGCTGGAGGGCAGTGGCACGCTCATGGCCACTGCAGCCTTGACCTGCTGGGCTCCGGTGATCCTTCCACCTCAGCCTTCCAAGCAGCTAGAGCTACAGGTGCATGCCACCATGCCCGGTTAATTTTTTGATTTATTGTAGCGATGAGGTCTCGCCAAGTTGCCCAGGCTGGTCTTGAGCCAGTGGGGTCAGCAATACTCTCACCTTGGCCTCCCAAAGTGCTGGGATTATAACCGTGAGCCACTGTGCCCAGCCCCAGAGACAGCTTCTTAGCAAGGTGGAGCATAGCTTCATCCCTGGAGGGCGCCCTAGCTGACCTTTTGTGCCCCTCTTCTGTGGTCTCCCTCTGGCCAGGCCCATCTGCTTGTGTTTCCCATCCACTCACCACCATTTGCAGACGCTCTTGTGTGAATGCCGCTCCACTTGCCTTGCCTGACTGCCACAGTTCCTTTGACCTCCAGAACCAAGGCCCAGCTCTTTAGTAGAACATGGGAGACTTTCTGATCTGGCCTTGCTCCCTCTCTCATCTCCCCTGGGTCACTCTGCTAAGAATCCTTCATGTGGTCTACCCAGGGAACACCTGTCTAATTTTCAAAGAAGGGCATCACCTTCTCCTAGAGCTGCCCTCACTTCTAACTCCTACAAAGGCCATTTTTACTCAACTCTAACTCTCCTGTTGCTGTCTTGCTTCTAAGTTTTGCTCCCAAAGCCCCAGGTCTGTAATGGAATGTTTTAGTAGGAGCTGAACTTCCACTCTCAGTGTCATATCACTCAAGTCTCATAGGAGTGGCATGTCCCTGCCCTCTTTGCACCTACCTTGCCCCTACCATGGCTCCCAGTGCCCTGGGTTAATGAAGTATTTTTCTTACAATGTTGTGACAGTCTCCTCCCAAGGACTATTGCCTGAATGTAAATCCGGGACAGCTGCCCCGTCTCTGTCATCCCTTCCCACCCAAAGTCACACCAGCAATCCATGAATCTGATCCCCAGCCCTCATCACTAAGCAGCCGCAAGCCAACGTGGTTTGTCTCCTAGATGTTTCCCCAACCTTGCCCTTCCCAGCACCACTTCCACTGAGGTCTGGTCCAGGCTCAACATCCCTTGCCTTAATCACACCAACAGTCTTCAAACTGGTCTCTGCCTCCCATCCAACCTTCCCCTTGTGTCTTCCTCCATCCTGGGTCAAGGAGATCGACACCCAGTGCACAGAGGACCCTGTCACTCTTCTGCTTGCAACTCTCCAAATGTGACCTGTCACCTACAGGTAAAGTCCCTGTGGGACTGACCACGGGGCGCCCTAGCTGATCTTTTGTGCCCTTCATCTGTAGTCTCCCTCTGGCCAGGCCCATCTGCTTGTGTTTCCCATGCACTCGCCAGCATTCGCAGATACTCTTGCGTGAATGTCGTGAATGTCGCTCCACTTGCCTTGCTTGGCTGATTCTGACTTATCCTTTAAGGCTTCCTCCTCCAGGAAGCCTTTCCTGGTCTCCCTGAGTGCCCAAGGGCATGGGCTCATCTCTTCACTGTTTCCTTCAAACACATGTTGTCTCCCTTCTTTGACTGTGAACTCCCTAAAGGACAATAAACCCAGCTTCCAGCACAGGCTTGGCTGAGGTAGACGCCTAATAAATGCATGTTGTCTGACTAGAACGATTTATGTGTAGGAGGTGCCTGAAATATGTAGTATCTCTGATTCCCACATGGCTTCCCTTTGTCCCTGGACCCTCTGCTCTGGCCTGTCCTCATCTTGCCCAGACGTTGCTGTGTAGACGCTTGTCTCCTCCTGACTCTTAACATTGCATTGAGGGATGTCAGGCATCTTGGTGGGAGAGGTAGCACTGCCTTTGGCTCTCAGGCCTGCCTTGGCTAGTCTTCAGCGGGAGCTGAGCAGGTAGGATGTGGCCTTGGATGCCTTTCTTCGGCCCCAGACCTTGCCTTAGGCTCTCTTGCAGCTCCTTGCCCTCTGCGACTGGGCTAGAGGGCTCTCACCACGTGGCCAGACACGTCTTCAGGACCGGACATAGCTATCTCCTGAGCCTCTGGCGCTCCACCTCCTGCGATCCTCAGATTCTTTCCTGCAGCCAGTCTGCCAGGGCTGCACAGCTGCTGAGCTGTGGGTCCCCTATTTTTCCAAGTAAGGAGTAATGAGGCTTCACCCCCTCAGGCGTTAATTTCACCTAAAAGAGGAGCCCCAAAGAGCTTTTCATTGCTGGTGTGTGGGAGAGCACTTGGCGCCTAGTGGCCCCTACCTCTTCTGGGCTGTGTGATGGCATTTCTGTCCTCTGCTCTCTTCCACCCCTCCCTGAAGTTGTAGGCCCCCCAAGGACTCCAGCCTGAGATACTGACCTGCATAAACACACACTCTCACATATGCTGACACCCACTCACGCATATGCATGCACGTGCACACACAGGCACATATACCCACCACCTGGCCCCGACATCTGCACTTATGCACACACCACAAAATCCCAGCAACTTTCATTGTTTTGATGAAAGGAAAGATAGGTTCTTAGAAGTTTTCTAGCCTCTTGTCATGCTAAATCTCTCCCTCCAAGACTCACCACTCAGGCAGGGGGCTGACTTTGCCCTGGGTGAAGCAGAATCGGGACCCATGTCCCTGAATCTGCCCCGGGCCTTCAGTGTTCACTATTTAGTCCCTGACTGATCAAAGTCCCTTCTCAGCCACTCTAGAACATGCCCTATGGCTGTGTGGCCACATCAGAGGGGAGAAGACTGTGGGGGGGGCAGGCCAGGGTTGGTGCCAATAGCCACTGCCCTGGAGGCAGGTGTCCATTTCCTTTCTGCCTGTCAGTGTTGGACTCCCTGCTGGCTACATGAAATTCTTTTCTCCTTTAAACCAATAAGCAAAAAACCACATTTCCTTAAGATCTTTAGCCAAGACTCTTCTCTGATAAAAAGAGTTCCTGGTGTCCCGCTTGGATCCCTATCTCAATCTCCCTGTGCCAGCTGCACCTGTGCAAGGTTGACACTGTCTGAGGGAAGTTTTTGGTTGCCTCAAGAGGGTTTCTCTGGACTCAGGGAATTGGGAGGTGGAGCTCTGTGATAATTTATACCTCTAATTGAAGATGAGTGGTGACGTGTGAAAGGTGACAGCTATGCCACATGCCTGGCCCCCTTGCCTCTCCCAGAACCCTTGTTCTGGTGACCTCTCTGAGTGCAGGCAGCCATGGCGAACATCATATGCTTGACCTTGCCACTTTTAAAACAGGCATAGTCTAGCTGGAAGAATCAAGAGGAATGCTGGCTAGATTGGTTCTTTTCTCACCTCTTCCCCTCAATGGAGTAGAGATATCAAGCTGGGAACTCAAAAGAAGGTGGTAGGGGCTAAATGTATTGGTTCATACCTGTAATCCTAGCACTTTGGAAGGCTGAGGTGGGAGGTCGATTGAGTCCAGACATTTGAGACCAGGCTGGGCAGCATAATGAGATTCAGTCTCTTTAAAAAAAAAATGAAAAATTTTCATCTGCACCTGTAGTCCCAGCTACTTGGAAGGCTGAGGAGAAAGGATTGCTTGAACCCAGGAGGTCAAGGCTGCAGTGAGCTGCGATTGTGCCACTGCACTCCAGCCTGGGCAACAAAGTGAGACTCCGACTCAGAAAGAAAGAAAAGAGAAGAAGGAGAGAGGAAGAGACATCTCCAGGACACAAATGAGGAGGCTGGGGAACAGGTCTTGCAACACAGATCCTCTTTTTAAAAAAAATGGAAATAACTTCAAGCTTATGAAAAGTTGTACAAGTAAAAAATAGTCCAGAGGACATCCTTATACCCTTTACCAAGATTTACCTGTTGTTAACAGTTTATTCCATTTGCTTTATCATTTGTCCCCTGCCCCATTTGGACACACACATGTATGTATGTATGTATGCATGTTTATATGTATGTATGTGTACACACAATTATTTTTCCTGAGCTGATTGAAGTTGTTTTACATATCATGACCTTTATCCTAAATTCAGTATTTCCCAAAAATAGAGATTTTTCTTTTTCATTACCACAGTGTGGTCGTCCATTTCGTAGGTTTACATTGAGACAGTACTCTTATCTTTTCATCTCATCAACACCCATATTCCAATCTTACTTGTTGATCTAATCATGTCCTTAGCACTCTATGCCCCTGTGGGACAGGATTCAGTATAGGCTTGGATATTGCATTCCTTTGCCATGGCTCTTCAGTCTCCTTGGATCTAGAACATATCCTCCGCTTCTCTTTGTCTTTTTTGACATTGAAGAGTCAAGGGGCTTTTGTGAGGAACCACGGGCAGAGGCGGTTTTGTCTAGTGGTTAAGAGTACAGACCTTGGTGCCTGCCTGCCTGCCTGGGCTCGGTCCCACTCTGCCTTTATTAGTTTTGTAAAAGTGGGTGAGTTGCTTAACCCTTCTGTGACTCAGTTTAATCATCTGCAAATTCAGAATAAGTCAGCCAATCTTGTGGGATTGCTAGGAGGCCTGGCACACAGTAAACACAGTGCAAGGATTCTCTTACTGTTATTATGACAAATTTTCTGTTCCTGAAGGGACTCTGAATGTAGCAAGCCCCACCAATGTGCCTGTAGCAGTGGCTCAGGGATCAGGGCCAAGGAGGACATCTCACAGTCTTCTTTGACTGGGCGTGCAGTTAGAGGTTCTGTGGTCTGACAGGCAGCCGTATCTGACGACGTTAGCAAAGACCATGCCAGCTGAAGAATCAATATGGATGTGACTACCTGAACAGACAGAATGTGGGGACCCAGGACTCACTAGCAAGTGACACCCTTCCCAACTAACAGCGTGGCTGGGCAGAAACCCCACATTATTCAATCACCTGCAGGTGATGGCCTGGAACATACGTGGAGAAGTGACCTGAGAAACCACCAAAGTGACAGATTGAACATTACTGGATGGGCCCCCTTCCCTCAGGTGAAAAGTGATCTTGACATAGATGCTAAGTTTAGCTAGGAAAAAGTATGTGACGTTTTTGTACACCTGCCATGTTAACTCCCAGTGGGAGGGCTGAGGAACTTCCTAGAGGCTTCTCATAACCAGGAATTCCTCCTCCTTTTTTCTGACCTAGAGGAGAATGATGCAGTGTGGACAAGGGACTTAAAAAAGCTCCCATGGGATGAGCAGAGAGCATGGAATCATGGGTGGAAGGGACTCCAGAAATGCTCTTGATATCTGAAGCTTAATTCTCTCCTGACACCCTCACTGTAGCCTGCTATAAATATCCTGCTATCCATCCATTTGTCTGTCCATGAATCTGTCCATCCAACTGTCTGTCTGTTCATTTCTCCATTCATTCATTCATTCTCCCATCTCTCCATCTATCCTCCGTCCATTCATCTATCCGTCCTCCATTCTCCATCTATCCATCCCATGAGGGAATACATCTCCTGTAGCCTCCATATCCTTGCTTCACCATACTAATATGCTTGATGGCAGGGGCACATTCTGAAAAATGTGTTGTTAGGTGATTTTTTCATTGCACAATATCACAGAGTGACTTACACAAACCTAGAAATTCTAGCCTACTGCACACCTAGACTACGTGATATAGCTTATTTCTCCTAGCCAGCATCACCATAAACAAGGAAGTCATGCTTTGCATTAGGGCAGCTACCACATCACTAGGAGACAGAAATCCTTCAGCTGCACTATCATCTTATGGCACAACTGTAGCATATGTGGCCCATGGTTGACCAAAACACCGTTATAGTGCACAACTGCAGGTGCTCATCTAGCGTAGTCCACGAAGGAGCTCTTTCATAGCTATGCTTTTTTGTTGTAGTTCCTGATAACTTTAAAAGCTTCCCTTTTAAAGTCTCAACTTCATTTAGTTTAGCTATTTTGGAGAGAAAGTTTTCTAAAGTGGATTGTAAGCTTGTTTTCCTTTTTAAAAGTGAATACACCACCTCATTTAAGTCTTTCTGGATGATCCAGGTCACAGTTCTGAATGGAAGTCACATGTTTTGTTGTAAAGTCAGTGGCGTGAGCCCTCAGGGGCTATTTACAACTTCACATCATTGACCCCCACCTGCTCTGCTTTTGTATTCCCTCTCCGTCCCCATTCTGAAATTCCAGTTATCTGCCACTTCTTTTTTTTTTTTTTTTGAGTCAGAGTCTCACTCTGTCACCCAGGTTGGAGTGCAGTGGCACGCTCACATCCACCACAGCCTCGACCTGCTGGGCTCAGGTGATCCTTTCGCTTCAGTCTTCCAAGTAGCTGGAACTACAAGCATGTGCCACCATGCCCAGTTAACTTTTTGATTTATTGAAGAGACAAGGTCTTGCTAAGTTGCCCAGGCTGGTCCCGAACCCATGGGCTCAAGCAAGCCTCTCGCCTCCCAAAGTGCTAGGATTACAGGCATGAGCCACTGTGTCCAGCTATCTGCCACTTCTTAAAGCTCTTGGCATGCTTCTGGCAATTTCTTTTTTTTAATAAATGGGTTTGAGCCGGGAAGTTTGATAACCAAAAGTGTTAGAACTGTATAGAAAGCAAGAGTACTGAGTTCTGAATATATTGATCAAAGACACTTTCACTTTAAAAGCACAGAGCCATCTTCCTCCCGATCCCCTGTGTTTGCTTCATCTTGGATTCTCTGCTACTGCCCGGGCAGCTGAGGTCCTGGGTTGCATCTGCCCTAGACATGGGAGGGGCATAGTGTAGATGAGTCATTCTTCCTTTATCCTTGCTGCTTGCTCTCTTGAAGAAGGACTGAGATACCAGAGACTGTCCTAGCTGATTCCTTCCTCAAGGGAGGACTTAGGGAAGATGAGAGGGCAGGGTGGGGCCAGTTGGGTCAGGGGTGTCCGAAGGTTCTGAGGGAGAGGAGAGCAGCTGGGATACCCTGGTAGTGTGCAGGAGGTTGAAGAAGGGACCACTACCTCTTCCTCACTCCCTGTGGTGATGGTGAGTGTAGTTGAGGGAGAGCTGTGGAAGCCCAGCTGGGACCCTGAGGGTCTGGTCTCCCCTGAAACCTTGAAGCGGGACTGGCACCAGCGGTGACATAGGCATTTGGGGTGGGAGTTGGGGTGTCTCAGCCTGTAAACACCCCACACAACACAGCTGCACACAGTGACTCCTTTAAATACACAAATATGGGGACACACAAAGTGCAGACGAGCATCTGCACTCAAATAGGACACCCCACAATAGGTGACAGTGGCACATCAAGAGGAAACACTGAAAATATAACTTCCTTTCCTCCTCCCACAAAGATCTCTCCACTTCACCCTGACACGGCGACGTGCTACCCAATTGTGACAAACACATCATCTCTGAACTTGGACACTTCGGAAAGTGACAACCCCCACATCGCACATTCTCATGCACAGGCGTAGGTGCCTATAATACACACCTGCATGGTGGGACAACAATCCACCCATCCCTGCACACCCTCAGACACATGGTCACATGTGCTCTCATGCACGCGCACTCACACATGTTCATGTGCGCACTCACACACACGCCCACGTGCTTGGGTTCAGACACACTCGGGCCCAGATGAGGCCCTGGCCTCTCTACTGGGCTCCACCCCATCTCTCCCTGGGTATTTGACTTTGAGGAGCTGGCAGGCTGATCCCAACATCCTCCTCCTTCTCCCAGGATTTCTGTCAACCACAGCCAGGTGCTGGGGAAGATTCGTTGCTTTGGCTTTGACTTGGGCTACATTCTGGCTGGTAATGAGAGCTGGAAGGCAGTGTGTTGGGGGTGGGGAGAGGCAGGGGTGGGCAGTCAGGCACTCATCGGCCTGGGTCTGCCCCGGCTCCTGCAGCCTACCAGTCCCCAGCCTAGGAAGCTCTGGTCTTTGAGCTGCTGCTGGAGCACCTGGTGTGTACTGGGTACCTGCATGAGATTCTGCGCGACACCTATGACTCTGCCTTTCCCACCAGGTGCGGGAGCTTGGGCCAGGTGGGAGTCGACTGGTAGTCCCACCCACAGCCCTGTGGTCTCTCCACAGTCGACTGGTAGTCCCACCCAAAGCCCTGTGGTGTTTGATGCACTCTACGGGAACCTGCTGAAGGTGGATGTCCACAGGACCGTGCTGCTGGGTGCGCACAGCTTCTCCTTCCTCTCAGAGTAAGGGACAAGGGGTGAAGGGGAGGGTGGCAGGTGAGGAGGAGGGAAGGATTTTGCACCATGGTGGGGTACAGGGAAGGAGGGAGGGAGGAGGCTCTCAGGCCCTCAGCGGAGGCTCAACACATAAGGGGGAGTGGAGGCGGGAGGAATGGCCAGGGCCCAGACGGCCCCCTGGGAGAAGCTGGGGATGGGTCATCGGCTGCACCCAGCCCACCCCTTCCCCAGGGCAGAGATTTGGAGCTTCTACCCCAGCAAGTTCATTCAGAGGGATGACTTGCTGCAGTTTCACATCCTCAACACACTCTTCAATCTGCCTGGTGGGGCTTGGGTGGGAGGAGCAGGGAGGTAGTCCTCCGGGGTCCAGCTCTGGCCTGGGAGACAGCTGCTGGGCTCCCTGGGCCAGTGAGTGACTGACCTTTCTGCCCCAGAAACCTACCTCTGTGCCTGCCTGATAGACTTCTTCTCCAGCTGCTCCCGCTACACCAAGTATGTCCCGTACCCTGCCCAGCCCTGGGGTGAACAGTATCCTACTGTTCACCCCTGACAGAGGCCAAACCCCAAAGTGGGAGCCCTTCAAGGGCAAAGGCCTCTTCTGCAGGGTTTGAGGGCCTCCAGGATCTCATCTGGAACCCTGCAAGTGGTGCTGCCCTGAGGGGTGACCCTCAGTCCAGGGTGATGGCCCTCCCAGGATGGTTGGGACACAAGCTCGGTGTAGCCCCCAGTGAGGCTAGAGGGGGTCGCTCTGGTATGTGCTGCAGGGCTGGTGTCACCTCAGGCTCCCTTATTGGCCTCCCCTGTCCCCTCTTGACCTGCCCCGGTTGTAACACCGGCTATTAGCATGGGGACTCCTTCATGTCCTTCCGAAGCCTCTTCCAGGATGTGACCGATGCTATGAATAATGTCCACCAGTCGATGAGTGGGCTTTGACACTGGGACCCCAGATCTGTGTGACCTTGGTTCTCCTGGGCAACCTCCTGGCCCCAGTTTTGACAGACTTTCTACTCCTCTTACCATTGAGGACTGTGATCTGAGCTCCTTTCCTCTTGGATGCAGGTATGTGGGAAGATGTATACACACACACACACACACACACACACACACACACACACACACAATTCTCCCTCTTGCAGAGCTGTCTCAAGGAGAAGACCCTGGAGGACTTGGAGAAATACGTGGCCACAGACCCAAGGTCATATCCAACACCCCCCAACCCCCAGCAGCAGGACTGCCCCTCTTTCCTGGTCCTCTCCCTGGAGGTTTAGACAGAGCTCTGCTTTTTGGCACTGCATGGGGACCCTGCCTGGCCTGGTGCCCACCTGTCTGGAGCTGGGCTGGGGGTGGGCTCCCAGGAGGTTGAGACCTGAGATGGGGGTCCCAGGCCAGCTCTGGGAGGCCTAACCCTGGAAGTCACTGGATCTCTGCCCCAGGCACACATCCCCATCCTGCTGGGCAAGATGAGGGCGGTTGGGGAAGTGTTTTTGGCTACTAACAGCAACTACAACTACATGGATATGAGTATGTGTATGGAGGGGGAGGCTCTTGGTTTCCTTCTTGGCTCTAGGGGACCCTGAGGCACTGCAAGAAGCAGTGAAGGGGTGGGGAGGAGCCAAGACCCTTGTACTCTCACTGCCTGGCTGGCTTCCGTTTCTGGGCCTTTTAGAGACTCAGTGGCACATGCAATTTTCTCACCATGTAGTGTGCCCGGGAGGGGGGAGGGGATGGCGAATGAGGCTATGGGCAGGCAGTGGTCCCTCAGACTGGCCCAGGCTCGGTGCCCTGACCCCCCCCCCCCCCCCCCCCCCCATCCTTCCCAGGCCGTCATGACTCACCTGTTTGGTGTCGGTGAAGTGAGTATTGAGCGCACGGCTGGGACAGGCACACAAAGGGCCGGGGGCCGGGGAGCCGGGGCAGTCCACACCATGGAGCCAAAGTTCTCCCTCATGTCTGGCTCCCCCTTGAGGAAGACCCAAGCATGTGAGAGTCATTTCCCATGGGTAGGCCTTATCGAAACCTCCTCAGTGAGTAAGAGGCTGGAGGAGACTTTGGGGGGGTAGAGGAGTGACTACTTATGGCCTCATAGAAGGCCATAAAGAGGCAGTTGGGTGTTTGGGGAAGGGTGAGGTGGGGTAGAAGAGGGTGAGATGAGGGTGTAGCAGGTCTAGGGAAGAGCGTGAGTGACAGGGCCCGCGGGCTGGGAGCGGCCAGGTATCACTGGGCAGGTGGGGGGGCCTTAACTAAGTGACTGTGCTGGTGTCACCTGTCCCTGGGTCTCTCTGACCGAGCTGTGAGGTGCTCGGAGGCTGACCCAAGAGCGCAGGTGGTAACTAGCACCCACTTCCACAAACACTTTCGAGCCACTTCCTAGTGCCCAGCTTGGTTGGGAATACTGAGCAGCAAGATCCCCTAGTTCCTGAGGGCCTGGGAGGTCTCATCCGGCTGGGAAGCTGGTGGGAAGGGGGAAAACTGCAGTGAATGACCTGACCATGGCGGGGTCGGATTTTCTTTTTTTTTTTTGAGTTGGAGTCTCTCTGTCACCCAGACTGGAGTGCAATGGCCACTCATGGCCACCACAGCCTCGACCTGCTGGGCTCCGGCGATCCTTCCGCCTCAGCCTTCCAAGTAGCTGGAACTACAGGCGCACGCTACCACGCCCGGCTGATTTTTTGATTTATTGTAGAGATGAGATCTCGCCAAGTTGCCCAGGCGGGTCTCAAACCCGCAGGCTTAGGCAATTCACTCACCTTGGCCTCCCAAAGGCGCGGGATTACAGGCTGAGCCACCGAGCCCGGCTAGGGTCGGATTTTCTAGGTGGTGTGTGTGTGCGCCCCATGTTCCCCTACTCCTGCCCTACGGTCAAAGCCTTGGCTGGGTACTGGAGGTCTTACTTTGACCTGATTGTGGTGGACACGCAGAAACCCTGCTTCTTTGTGGAGGGAACAGTCCTGAGGCAGGTCAACACAGTGATGGTAGGTGCTGGAGCCCTGTTCACCTTGACCCATGGGCCACTGCTGGGGGCTGGAAGCCTGCTTGCCCTTTAGACTTGACCTGCCTTTGGCAGCTGCCGGCTCTGCTGGCCTGTCTGTCCTTGGAGGCCAGGAAGCAGGAGATTCCTTTGGGACCCTCTGCTGCCTCCTTTCTCTCGTGCCTCGACAGTCACCCCTGCCACTCACCGTCCCCCAGCCCTCCCTGACCAGGGATAGAAGATGCAGTTCTCCTGGATCCAGGGCCCCCTCTGCCCCTTCCAGGACTCAGGGAAGCTCCACGTGGGCACTTAAACCCGCCCCTCCAGCACTGTACTGTCTACTCTGGAGGTACCAGCTACCACCTGGCCCCTGTCATGCCTCAAGCACCCTCCATCAACAGGGGGCCCATGGCCCTCGCCTGACACACTGGGACAGGGTGAGTGAGCATCTGTCCTCCCTCGGTGGGGCAGGCTCCTTGGACATGGTGTGTGAGCTGCTCGGGGTGTGGGGAAAGGATATCCTGTACATTGGGGACCACATCTTTGGAGACATTCTCAAGTCCAAGAAGCAACAGGACTGGTGGACTTTCTGGTGGTTCCTGAGCTGTCTTGGGAGCTGGGCATCTGGGCCAGAGAGAAGGGTGAACCGTGGGGACAGCAGACGGCAGAAGGACATGGCCATCCGTGCAGAGGCTGCCCCAATCGTCATCTCCCTATTTTCCCATGGGGGTTAGTAGTGACCAGGAATCCTGTCCTCTCTGCAGTTTATGAAGGAGGATCTATTTCATAGACAGAGAGGTTAAGCTGCTTGTCCAAAGTCACTCAGCCAGTAGCGGTAAAGTTGGGACTGAAATCCTCATCTCCTGATCAGAGTCCTATGGTATTTCATAGACTGGGGCTTCCTTCTCCACTTTACCCTACCCTTCCCATCTGTCCCGAGGACATTTAGTGCTTGGAATGTGTACATTCCCCGCCACCTCCTCCCCCTTAAATACCTTGAAGTCACCCGCAGGGTCCAGGGGTTGCTGTGAGTCCAAACAATTTGGAGTTTGTTCTAAGAGCTGAAGCTTCAAGTTTGAGTCATTGCCGTGTGACTTTGAAATGGTCACCTGACTCCCTCACCTGTCCCAAGGGGACCATGGGGCCTATCTATACTGTCCCTGCATCAGAGTCTCACCAGGTATAAAGGCTTGTGGATATTATGCACTAAGCTGGGGTAGATAAACGCCCCCATGAGCCCCAGAGAGACAAATTGTGGGCAGGGCCAGTTGGGCACTCAGGCTGTCACTCTGCTGTCCCCTGTTTGGTCAGAGTGGTTAGAGGAGCTGAAGAGGCTGGACACATGGCTGGCGGTCCTATACCAGTGAGATCCTGGCCTTTCTAGGGGTGGGACTAAGAGTAGGGAAAAGGATGGAGGGGTGGCAGCCTACGTCCAGGCCTGGCCAAGGCGATCAGGAAGTCCAGATATGTTTCAGGCTGAGCTTTCCTAGTAAACTGGACATGGGATCCCTCTGATGGGGATTGCTTACACTCAGGGACATCTAGGCCGTTCCTCCTAACCCACTCAGCTCTCGGGGCCTGCCCTGGCATGCACGTGCACACACCCAGCTCACCACCCCCACTGGATGCCTGCGTGGTGTCCTCCCCCACTCCACGGGCTCTGGGGGAGGTTGTGCTCCTCCCCTCGTGGGTCATGCAGCTGTTTTTGTGCCAGGCACATGGATGGGAGGAGTTGTGGGCTGCAAATCATCAACTCCACCAAAAGGGAGTTCCAGGTAAGAGCTGGATGGCAAGGGAGGACTGGGTGGGCCCAACCGGTGGAAGGGATGTATCTTGAGGCTGTCTGCCTGAATCTGCTTTGCCAAAGTCTCAGGGACCGTCATCCAAGTTGCCTCAAGCTCCCCCTGCCTTGTCAGCCAGCGCCCTCTGCTGGCCAACCTTCCAAAGGACAGTGGTGTGCTCTTGGGTTGAGTTGGGCCTGATTTGCAGGGCTGGCCTCCAGTCTCTCAGTCCTCACCAATCACCCTCTTGACAAGTGCCTGTGGGGTGGGCTGGGTCCTCATGTGACCGACTAGCCAGCTCTGATCCATTTCGGGGGCCAGTCAGAAAAGGTCTGAAGAAGTGTGATTTGGGCCAATGTGTGGAGTGTCCTGGGAAAGAGAAGAGAGAACAACATTCCCTCGTTGACCTCGTTGGCTACTGGCCAGCAGCCAAAGCTAGGGATTCCCACGGGCCAGTTGGGTCAAGGGAGTCAGGCTACTTGGCCATCCCAGGCCCAGCTAGGACCAGTAATAAAGTCTTTTTGCAGGTTATAAAGCAGAAGCATATAAAGCACAGGCGTTTGATCATCTCCACAGCCTTGCAAGGTGGACTGGGCAGGAATGTCACCTTTATTTCACAGATGAAGAAACTGATGCCGAGAGAGGGGGAAGCAGTGTTCCCTTGGTCACCCTGGGAATAAATGTTGGGATGGTTTTCCAGGCCCTAAAAGCAGGGCCTAGTGGTGGGGCAGGGCCTGCCAGGAGAGCAAGAGTGGGGCTGTGGGCATGGGTCTTTGCCAAGTCCTCTGTTGGGGCATCAGGAGCTAAATTATGCTGTGGTTGTAGTCCTGGGGGTCACTTTTCAGGGCCAGGCAGGTAACTGTGAGGGAAGCCCGGAGGGGGGGCCGTGGCAGTGGAGAGCCGTCCCATCTTCAAAAGCACACGTGTGTGGCCTGTGAGTTTAAAACATGCAGCTTCTTCCCTACAGCTTCTTCCCTACAGGCCTCTGTCCCCAGAGGAAAGGCCCAGGAAGGGCAGAGTTGCCCAGAGAGGGAGTAGCTGAGGGCAGGGCTGGGTTGGTCCTTGCAGGAGGACATGCCCTTAAGGTGGGTGGCCAGTGCCATGGGGGGTACAGGCCAGGGTGGGCTGGGATTTCAATTCTCATGCTGCTCCTCTGGCCAGAGGCTCACCAGGAAGCTGGACCTGTGCTGCTGGACCTGTACTACAGCACCATGAGAAGCCTGTTTTGCTGCGGTTTCTGCCATATTCTCTTCTCAAGCCAGCTGATGTGCTATGCCGACCTCTACACAGCCAACTGCTTCAACTTCCTGCACTACCCGCTCAGCTCATTGTTTCTGGTGGCCCCAGAGTTGGTGGGTCCCTGAAGAATCTCCCCGGCTGTCCCTGACTGTCCACCCCAGAAGGATCCACTGGTTGCCAGCCCTGCCAAGGGCTTGCAAGTTCACCAGATCCAATCTCCCACCTCCAGACACAAGGGGCTCAAAGCCTTGCAGATAACAGCACCTTAAAAATCACACAGGAGGCTGGGCTCAGTGGCTCAGCTTGTAATGCCAGCACTTTGGGAGGCCGAGGTGAGTGGATTCCTGAGCCTGCGCATTCGAGACCCTCCTGGGCAACTTGGTGAGACCTCATCTCTACAATAAATTAAAAAAAAAAAATTAGCCGGGTGTGGTAGCGTGTGCCTGTAGTTCCAGCTACTTGGAAGGCTGAGGCAGAAGGATCGCTGGAGCCCAGCAGGTCAAGGCTGCAGTGGCCGGGAGCAGCCTCTGCACTCCAGTCTGGGTGACAGAGTGAGACTCCAACTCAAAAAAAAAAAAAAAAAATCACACGGGAGGAGTTAAGGTTATATAGATAAGTTGCCTCTGCTAGGGGTGTTCTTCCTCATGCCCAACCTTAAGATGCCTGCTTTAAATGGAGACCCCACCATCTCCTGATTTCCTTGGCAGAGATTATATCAGTTACAAGGAGGAAGACACAGTCCCCCCCACCACCCAGCTCGGTAAACATACAGTGACTTCTGAGGAGGCGCAGGAAGTAGCAGATACAGTAAACACCCTAGCTGGTTCTCTTCTGGGAGACTGGAGGACGCACCTGGGTTGACAGCAGGGAAGAAGTGACTATGATGACACCAGGCAAGCGTAGGGCTTCCCTGGAGCGTGCACATGTCAGTCCCCAATAAAGCATCATTGTTCCCATTTATAAGATGTAAAGTCTGCAGTTAGGGATCTGGACTTGAAAGTAGGTGCTCAGGGCTCCCTGCCTCCCTGCTGTCCCTGGCAGCCTTCCAGAAGTTTGAGAGGGGGAGAAACCATTTATTGAGTGTCTGCTGTGTTTCCTGCAAGAGGTGCAGTGCTTTTCATCGATTATGCTTAATGCTCAGTGAAACCCAGCAAAGTAGGCTTTATCCTCTTCATTTACCATTAGAAAAATGGAAAGGCAGAGACTCTAAGTTGCCGTCACATGACTAGTGAACCACAGAGCTGGTCCAGGGGACACACTCTGTCCCCTGCACTTGCTGCCTCATGCTCAGGAGAACTGAACTCTCCCTCGGCTGCCTCGTCTCACTTCTGGGCTTTAAGATGGGCTGGGTCAGAGAGTTCCCGTGGGCAAAGCCAGGGGCCAGGCCCAGCTGTCTGTGCTGTTGGACATCATTGTTAAAGTAGAAAATGCACAGGCGAAGAGCCCCCTCCCCTGCCCCCAGTGCGACAAGGCGAAACTTTAAAGAAATTTGACCTTGCCAACCTTGCTGGCCTGAGATTTATTTATTTTTGAGTCGCTTCCTACTGTCATCCAGGCTGGAGTACAGTGGCATGATCATGATCGTGGCTCACCACAGTCTTGTCCTCCAGGGTTCAGGTGATCTTCCTTCCTCAACTTCCTGAGTAGCTGGGACTACAGGTGCGCGTCACCACGTCTGGTTAATTTTTTAATTTTTTCCAGAGACGAGGTCTCGCTATATTGCCCAGGCTGGTCAAGGCCCAGGATTTTTTAGGAAGTGAAGTCTAGCTGCCAGAACCTTCCTTTCCCTGCTGACTTTCCCGGGCTTCCTCTTCTGCAGCAGCATCATTGAGCAGAAAGCTGGCAGCTGGGGGTGGGGGTTCCACATGTCACTGAGGGATCCTGGCAGGCCTTACCATTGCTGCGGCTACTCCATCTCCATCTGCATTTGTTTCCATAGATGCTACGTGTGTCGGATGTGGCGCAAGAACAGGCCAGTCTGGACCCTGTCTCCTGCCTCCTCTCCTGCAGCCACAGGGTGAGTGGTTGAGAGGAGCCATTTCTCTGTGGCTGAGGAGCTCTGTGGCTTGAGCAGTGGTTCCCAACAGGATGGCATCGACCCCCAGGAGGCATTCAAAATTTACGGGGGTTTTTATTGGTCTCCAAGTATGGTCATACTGAGTATTTATGTAGAAACACACATCATTTTATAGTAAATTCCTTTTTTTTCTTTTTCCTTTGTTACAGTTAGGACATTAATTTTTAAAATTATAGAGACAATAGTTGTATTATCTATGAATTTCAATTTAGAATGGAAAAGAAAAAATTAAATATTTGCTTTTAAAGTGGGGCATCACATCCGAAAGGACCACAGGTTCTGTTCAACAGGGCGGTTAACTGGCAGCGTTGGGCCCTGCACCATTGCAGACCACTGTTGGCCGATCCATCCCCTCTGGGAGAGGTTGCAGGGCATGAACTCCCCAAGCCGAAGCTTCCTTTCTGGACAGACTTTGTAGGTAGCAAGGAGTAGGGGCTCCTGCTTCAGGTCCCTGACATTTTGGGCAGCCTGTCCTGCCTCTGAGCTGACATGAGTGGCTGCCTTAGCTCCTCTTGTTGGCCCAATGCTGTATCCCCAAACCCTGCCTGAGGGCTCCTATTCCTACCTTTCCCACGGCTTGATTTGTAAAATGCCCATTCCATAGCTGGGTGGTTCCCTTTAGCTGAGTGGTACCAGGTAGAGTGTATGATTTTCACCCAGTGTTTCCAGAGTGTCTCCTGCGTGCCGTGCTGGCAGTGTAGAAAGTGAAGAGTATGCTATTTCACTCCTGCCTGGGAGAAGCTCAAAATCCAGGGCGTTCCTAATGTTTTCTTCCTGGCCCACCAGAGGGACGGACACACTTTCATTAACAGTGGGTTCTCTGGGGGACTATGTGGTTTGCTCCTTTCAGGTCTCACCCCATCCTGACCCAGCCTAGGGCATCTTGACACATTTCCCATCCCTGTTTGGGAGTCTTTGTAGCCTGGAAGAACATTTCCACAGCTACTTTCTTTTCTTCGTTTAAAGTAGAGAGCAAAGAGACAGACAAGAACCAGGGGGTCTGCGAGGCTGACGTGGGTGGGCATCACGGGACATCTTCTACTTGAGATATTCTTCAGATAACAGATAAGAGGAAGTATTAAAATCTAAATGTAGCAGATTTGGAGCCTAAGAGCACTTCTTTTAGGGAGGAGGAAGGAGTATTACTCCTATCCTAGAAGGTATCTCCTGTAGCCTTTGGACCATTCAGAAAAGTGCATTACGAATAGAATATTTTGCCCAGTTCTCCTGAGTCATATCGTGTCTCACATACAATTTTATTTTGAAACATTTCTTTTTAAAAATGCTACTTTTGTGCACTTTTGATTCTGTTACTAGTGATAACAATAAAACCTGACTGCTTATAGATTGTTCTTTCATTCTGAGTCACTATGAAAGATTCTCAATGTCTTTGAATTTGATGTACACCTGCATGAAAACATATAACACGTCATACTCATGACATTTTGGGCAGCCTGAATTAAAAAAAGAATTAAAAAAACTTAATTCTTTAGTTTGTTAGACACTTCTCAGGTATTAAACCCTGGCCTTTCATTGTTCTGATGTCACTCCTTTTAATCTACTCCTACAATTCACTTTTCATCTGTTAGAAGTTCCATCCAGCATTCTGTGGTGACCTAGAATGAATTTGCATGTTTGAAATGACAAAGCAAACCCATGAAGGAGTAGGTATGATGGTATCATTAACTAGTTTTGTTTTCTGTAGATACACAATGGAAACACTTGGAATATCTAAGGATAAATAAGGGACAACAGGTCATGTGCTCAGAGTTCATTTTTTTTTTTTTTTTTTGAGTTGGGGGTCTCACTCTGCCACTCAGACTGGATTACAATGACATGATCATGGCTCACCACAGCCTCGACCTTCTGGGCTCAGGTGATCCTTTTGCCTCAGCCTGGGACTACAGGCATGTGCCACCACACCAGGCTAATTTTTTGTTTTGTAGAGACAAGGTCTCACCATGTTGCCTAGTTTGTTCTCAAACTCTTGGACACAAGCAATCCTCCCACCTCAGCCTCCCAAAGTGCTGGGATTATTGGCATGAGCCATAACACCTAGCCAAATGTTCACATTTTTCATATTTCCTGTGCTTTTCAGAAGCTTCCAAGGTCTAGCATTGATAATGTCTTTCCTTCTTCTCCCTGGATTAACTTTCAGGCCCGGAGTCTGCAGGGCAGGTTCTCCAACCAAGCAGCAGGTCTCACTGGCCTGTGTTCTTAGATTCTTTTTTGTTTCTTTAAGAGATGAGGTCTTGCTCTGTAACGCAGGCTGGAGTGCAGTGGCACAATCATTACTCACTGCAGCCTCAAACTCCTAGGCTTAAGCCATCCTTCCACCTTAGCTAGGACTACAGGCACATACCATTGCACCTGGCTAATTTCTTTTGGTAGAGATGGGGTCTTGCTAAGTTGCCCAGGCTGCTCTTGAACCCCTGGCCTCAAGTGATCCTCCCGTTTGGCCTCCCAAAGTGCTGGGTTTACAGGCATGAACCGTAGTGCCTGGCCCTAAACACTCTGATTCTCAAAGTGCTGGGATTACAGGTGTGAGTCACCATGCCTGGCCTCAAATGCTCTGTTATTCAAGGGCTAGAGGACAGTATTTTATCAGAAAAACTGCTCAGACCCTAGGGCCCATGATTTTCTGGGAAGGTGCTGAAATAAAGTACAGTAGCCAATTCTACAAAAATCAACCCTTAGAATTCCCACCTATGGTAAAGAGATTGCAGAAAAGGACTAATGGATAAACAACCCATGCAGATGTGCCTTAGGGATCCTATGGGTCAGAGGCAGGGAGAGGAAAGTGGGAAGGGGAGAGAGAGAGGTGGCCAAAGGGCCTTTCTTGTGCTTTTCTTATTGCTGAAAGCATTCCGCTGGCCTCTTCTCCCTTCACATTTGTTCTTCCCTCAGCTCTCAGGGGGCCTCCTCACCTCCATGACTTGACCAGTTTCTCCTGAATCTCTTGTCCATAGACCTGTCTTTCTCAGTACTTACACTTTAAAAAATTTTTTGAGTTAGTGTCTCACTTTGTCACCCAGGCTGGAGTGCAGTGACATGATCATGGCTCACAGCAGCCTTGACCTTCTGGACTCAGGGAATCCTTCTGCCTCAGTCTTCTGAGTAGCTGGGACTACAGGTGCATGCTACCATGCCCAGCTAATTTTTTGATTTTTTGGAGGTGGGGTCTTGCTATATAATGTTGCCTAGGCTGGTCTCAAACTCCTGGGCTCAAGCAATCCTCTTGCCTCAGTCTCCAAAACGCTGGGATTCTAGGCATGAGTCCCTGCGCCTGGCCCTAATTTAAAATTTGCGATTCTTTGGTGACCATGTGTCCCCACAAGAATCTCAGTTCCATGGGGTCAGGGTTTTTTTGGGGGGGTTCACCATCGTATCTCACATCTATGGTGTCCTATATATTTTATTAAACAAAGCATGTCATCAGTTTATCGTTACTCTGGGGTTACTTGTAGAACTGCAGGGAAAAGGGTGGAATGAAGGTTGTGAGACAAGAGGAAGCAAGGAAGTAGGGAAAGGCTCTATGGCTTTCAGTTAAAAATCTCCTAAACGCTCAGGAACTTGTCTGTGTAGCATGGGACAGATACTTCTGTTTGAGGGCTATTCATATGATGTAATTTTTTTTTTCCTGGTGCCACCTCTATACTCCTATTTATTCCTTAGACAGAGATCTACACCATTACTTCTAAGATTGTGTGTGGCAGACACTGGCAGTTATCCCTCATTTCTAGAAGAATATTTAGCTAGGCATGTGGCCAACTGATAGACATGTCCCAGCCTCCTTTGAAGGTGGTTAGGGACATGTTGGATGCATTACTTCTGGCCCCCTCCATCCTGGGCAGAAGTAATGCATCCAACTTCCAACTTGTGCCCTTAGAAGCAGAGGTGTGCCTTCCTCTCCTCTCTTTCCCATTCCCACTGACTCTAGAGTGAAGTTGGCTGAAAGCCATCTTCAGCCACATGGATGAGGATGCACCTGAGAGATGGAAGAGTCACAAGACATGTGGACTGGACCTGGCACCATATTAGCACTGGACTGTCACTTGGACTGTGATAAGAGAAATGTGATGTGTGAGAGAGATACACTTCCATTTGGGACTAGTTACAGCAGCTGAATCGATATCCTAATTATGGCACCAAGTCTTGAGCAGTCAGGAAATGAACAAAAGCAGTATCCCTGGAGTAGTGAACTGGTGGTAAAACGCGATCATTTATTTGTAGAATAAATGACAGTACTTTGGTTATCACAGTGATTCCTGCTTGGTAAATTGGGAACAGTTCAGATGTGCTCTTTCTACATCATCATCTTAGCCTTCGTTTCCTTACTTTAAATAGAAATAGGAGTGAAAAGTTCTGGACCGTGAGTCAGACAGCTGGGAGTGTGAGATCGCAGGCCTGTCATGAACTAATGACTGGGTCCTCATCTGTATCACAAAACTATTGTGAAGATGTGGTGAGATGATGTGTCCATCGTCGAAGCTTGGCCAGAGTAAGCATTCAATAAGAATCTTTTATAGAAGTTTGTGTGTATGTTGGTCAAAACTTTTTCATTGGTAACTGCTAGAAGCCTAATCAAAATGGTTTAAGTAAAAAGAGAATTAAGTGACTTATACAACTATTGGCTCAAAAAGTCCAGGACTAGACAGGCTCCAGGCATCGTATTAACTTGGAGGTCAAATTAATGTCATTGGGCATAACCTTACTCTCCCCAGCTCTCAAGTTTATTCTGTGTTGGTAATATCTTTGGTAGGTTTTGCTCATGTGGTTATAAGATGGCTGCCTCCAATCTCCAGATTTCTATTTTATTTTTCCAGCAACTCTACCTCAAAAAGTGTTTCTCCAATGAAAATCTGGGAAATGGAGTCTCACAGGTTCTGACTGAGACACGACCCTATCCTCTAATCAATGTCACAGGCCAAGAAGATGCCAGGTTCTGAATGACCAGGCCTGGGTCATGTGCTCACCCAGGAGTTCATTCCTTCTGAACCACAGACTGTGGATGGGAAAGAGGTGTTAGTGGGGAAAGTGGGGTGCTTTTTTTTAGAAGAGGGAGTACATGCCACACAGGCAAAACAGTTCTTTACAGCACGTAGAAGACTCAGAGGAGTGCCTGGCATAGTAAACATGAATGAAAACTGCCACAACTCTTCTCAGTGCCTTCTGGTTCATGGGCATTTTGCACAGTGATGCGGTATATAATCTTTACCTTCCTTTAAAACTTGCTTTATGTCACCTCCTCTAAAAAGCCGTCCCTAAACATTACACTTGATTTCTGAAAAGGCCCACATTTCCATTATAATTTCCCATGAGCTGTCTTCCCAAGTAATAAAGGGCCTGTCTTCTTCTTTCCTCCTCTCTCCCTCCAGTTCCTTATGTCTAGAAACAGCTATTTACCAACAAGAGGATTACTGAGTACCTTCAAAGTGCCCCAGAATTAGGGTGCAGTTTTCTGCAGTTGCTGTAGCACCCACAATCATTTCCTTTTGTGCCTGGAAAACTCTATAATCTGATCAGGCTATTCAAAACCTCCAATTTATCATTTGAAACTTATACATTATTAGACATCAATAGTTCAAACTATACCGTTATTTTTACTACTCAGAGTGTTACCGTGAGACATCCTGCAAGGTACTGGCAATAAAGTACTTTTTTTTTTTTTGAGTCAAAGTCTCTTTCTGTCACCTAGACTAGAATGCAGTGGCACGATCACAGCTCACTGTAGCCTTGACCTCCTGGGCTCAGGCAATCCTCCCACCTCAGCCTCCTGAGTAGCTGGGACTACAGGCGTGCACCATCATACTTGGCTAATTTTTTGATTTATTGTAGAGATGAGATCTCACTATGTTGCTTAGGCTGGTCTCAAACTCCTGGGCTCAAGCAATCCTCCTGCTTTGGACTTCCAAAGTCTTGGGATTACAGTGTAAGCCAATGTGCCCGGCAAAACTGCTTTTTTGAGAACTAAGCCGTAATATCAAGACAATGCTTTAGAGGAGAGATATGTAAAACCACCATAAAGACAATTCACTCCTACGCTTGGGTCAGGGAGGGTATTGAGTGGCAGGGAGGAACCATTCCAAATGAAAGGTAAATGCACAAGCAAAGGACAACAGCACAGGATCAGCCGTGAGGACCTGGTCAATGTATTTAGGAACTGTCCTAAATACATTGTTCAGTGTCTGGTCTTGAACTCCTGGGCACCTTAGTGAGACCTCATCTCTACAGTAAATCAAAAAAATTAGCCAGGCATGGTAGCGCATGCCTGTAGTTCCAGCTACTTGGAAGGCTGAGGCAGGATTGCCTGAGCCCAGCAGGTCAAGGCTGTGATGGCTGTGAGCGTGCCACTGCACTCCAGGCTGGCCGACAGAGTGAGACTCCAACTAAAAAAAAAAAAAAAAAAAGTTTGCGAACTCATCTTAGAAAAAGTGCTACATATCTCATTGCTGAATATCATTACGGTCACTTTCAAAGTACTCCCCTTGGGAAGTTATGCACTGATGCCAGTGACTAGTTTACCCATCAAAGTCATTTTGGAACTCTTTCTGGAGTGGTCATTGTATTACTCTTGATGTCTCGAATGTCATCATTCAATATTTCCTGTATCTTTGGGTAAAAAAAAAAGTCATTGGGGGCCAGACCAGGTGAGTAGGGAGGGTGTTTCAATAGTTATTTGTTTACTGGCTAAAAACTCCCTCACAGCCGGGCTCGGTGGCTCAGCCTGTAATCCCGCGCCTTTGGGAGGCTGAGGTGAGTGGATTGCCTGAACCCGGGGGTTCAAGACCCGCCTGGGCAGCGAGACCTCATCTCTACAATAAATTAAAAAATCAGCCGGGAGTGGTAGCGCACACCTGTAATTCCGGCTACTCGGAAGGCTGAGGCGGAAGGATCGCCAGAGCCCAGCAGGTTGAGGCTGTGGTGGCCGGAAACGGCCACTGCACTCCAGTCTGGGCGACGAAGTGAGACTCCAACTCAAAAAATAACAACAACAACAAAACTCCCTCACAGACAGTGTTGTGTGAGTTGGTGCTTTGTCGTGATGCAATAGGTCCTTCGTGACCACTTTTGCACATACCTTTCTCATACCAAGACTTTCAGTTAAGATTTTCCTGTTTCTCTATCGATGTTTATTTGACCTACTATGCTTCTCACAGACAATTTTGATGCACAATTCGATGAATTTTTGCAATGTTTTGTCAGTTCTACTTGTTACTGGCCTTCCTGACCTCTCTTCATCAGTGATGCTTTCTCTCCCCTCAAAAAAAACGTTTAATCATTTGTACCCCACCATTTTCTTCATGGTATTATCCCCATAAACTTGGACTAACATTTCCCTGATTTTACTTCCACCCTTGCCAAGTTTAACAAGAAATTTAATGTTTGTTCATTGCTCTAGTTCAAACTCTGAAAAACATGCAACAACAATAAAGATGGCCACTCAGCAAGACACCACCACACAACAGGAACACAGCTGTGAGACACTGGTATACCGAGGTTATGAAACCTGAGTTGTTTATACTGTGCTGCCAATGTAAGTGCACAGTGTTAATTGTCACACCTTGCATAGTGAAATGGTCACTATAGTAAAGCAGATTTACATATCTATCATCTTACATAGTTTGACAAAGCTGCTAAAAGCTATGTATTTAATAAAACCCCCAATACAGTTTTATTACCTTTAGTCAATATCTCTAGACTTGCTCATCCTACATAGCTGTTGTTTTGTATCCTCTGACCCACATCTCCCCATTTCCCCTTTCCCTATCTGTGGTAACCTCTGTTTCATCCATGGTCTTCATGTATTTGAGCTTTTTTTGTTTGTTTTTGAGTTGGAGTCTCACTCTGTCACCCAGGTTGGAGTGCAGTGGCATGTTCACAGCCATCGCAGCCTCAACCTGCTGGGGCTCAGGTGATCCTTCCACCTCAGCCTCCCAAGTAGCTGGAACTGCAGTCATGTGCCACCATGCCTGGCGAATTTTTCAATTTGTTGTAGAGATGAGGTCTCACCAAGTTGCCCAGGTTGTCTCAAACCCGTGGGCTCAGGCAATCCTCTCACCTTGGCCTCCCAAAGTGCTGGGATTACAGGTGTGAGCCACCTCGTCCGGTCCCGAGTTCTTTTAAAAAACATTCCACATGTGAGATCATGCAATTGGGCTATTTTACTTACCATAAAGTCTTCCAGGTTCATTCATGTTGTGGCAAATGGCAGGAACTCCTTCTTAAAGGATGAGTAATATTCCATTGCACATACATGCTACATTTTCTTTATCCACTTCTCAGTTGATGAGTCCTTAGGTTGTTTCCACATCTTGGCTATTGTGAATAAACATGGAAGTGCAGATCTCTTTATGAGTTGGTGACTTCAACTTCTTTGGACATATACTCAGAAGAGGAATTTTTGGGTCATAAGGTAATTCTATTTTTTTTTTTCTGAGCCAGAGCTCACTCTGTCACTCAGGTTGAAATGTAGCAGCATGCTCACAGCTACCGCAGCCTCGACATGCTTAGCTTTCTGCCTAAGCTTCCCAAGTAGCTTGGGACTATAGGTGTATACCACCACACCCAGCTAATTTTTTTTATTGTAGAGATGAATTCTTGCCAAGTTGTCCAGGCTGGTCTCTAACCCCTGAGCTCAGGCAATCCTCTTGCCTCTGTCTCCCAAACTGCTGGGATTACAGGCATGAGCTACTGCACCTGGCTGTAGTTATATTTTTTTAGGAACTGTGAAGAATGTTCTTGTGCTAGGTCAGACTGTTTTTCATAATGGCTGTCGCAATCTACATTCCCACCAACACTATACTAGGTTTCCCTTTCCTCCACATTCTTGCCAGCATTTGCTACCTTTTGTATTTTTGATAACAGCCATCCTTAACAGGTGTGAGGTGATTTCTCATAGAGATTTTAACTTGCATTTCCCTTACGATTAGTGATGTTGAACACATCTTTGTATATCTACTGACCAATTTTTATGTCTTCTTTGGTGAATGCTTATTCAGGTCCTTTGTTCAGTTTTTAATTGGGTTGTTTTCTGCTATTGAGCTGTAAGAGTCTATTTCTTTCTTTTTTTTTCCTGAGTTGTGGTCTCACTCTGTCACTCAGGCTGGAGTGCAGTAGTATAATCATGGCTCACAGTTGCCTCAAACTACTGGCCTCAGGTGATCCTTCTGCCTTAGCCTTCCGAGTAGTTGTGACTACAGACATGTGCCACCACACCTGGCTAATTTTTGGACTTTTTTTGGAGAGACTGATTCTCACTATGTCACCTAGGCTGGTGTCAGACTCCTGGGTTCAAGCAATCCTCTCACCTTGGCCTCCTAAAATTCTGGGATAACAGGTGTGAGCTACCAGGCCCAGCAAAGAGTCTGTTTCTTGTCTGTAATCCCAGTATTTTGGGAGGCCAAGGCAAGAGGATTGCCTGAGCCCAGGGGTTCAAGATTAGCCTGGGCAACTTGGTAGGACCTCATCTCTACAATAAGTCAAAAAATTAGCTGGGCATGGTGGCACGCACCTGTAGTTCCAGCTACTTGGAAGACTGAGGTGGAAGGATCCCTCTAACTCAAAAAAAAAAAAAAAAAAAAAGAGTCTATTTCTTACTGAAAGTTAGTCTGCTGGCACTGCAGACGTATCGCTCAGTTTTATGAACCTCATTTTTTTTTTTGAGTTGGAGTCTCACTCTGTCGCCCAGGCTGGAGTGCAATGGCATGCTTATGGTCACCCCAGCATCGACTTGCTGGGCTCCGGCAATCCTTCCGCCTCAGCCTTCCAAGTAGCTGGAACTACAAGTGTGCACTACTACACCTGGCTAATTTTTTTGATTTATGTAGAGACAAGGTCTCGCCAAGTTGCCCGGGCAGGTCTCGAACCCACGGGCTCAGGCGATGCACTTGCCTCAGCTTCCCAAAGTGCTGGGATTACAGGCTGAGCCACCGAGCCCAGCCATGAACCTCATTATAAATCTTTGAGAAACAGATCTGCTTCCCTCACAATGAAAATAATCCAGTTCCTGGGTGAGGCTGATAGACCCTTGAACAAAGTAAATTCTCCAGAGTAATGAATGTTCCCCGGGGTCTCTTGGTGTTTCCCTAGACAAACTCTTAATTCTCTATGTCAAGCCATGTTTTAAAAAGTCAGGTAAACGAATACACAGGAATGATCAAAAATTTATTACCTTTTTGTTTCAGATGATAAATGTTAAGAAAGCAAAAATTAGGTTTTTCTATATGTTATATTTACATAACGACTCTGATTTTTACCTCTCCAAGAGCAATTGCCCTGAAGGAAGAAAAAACAACAAATAATAGTCTCTGAGGCCTGTACTGCCTTCTAAGGTCAGCTATCCTTAACAGAATAATTGAATAAGCAAGTGTGCCCTCCCCACCTCTTTATCCTACCTATTCCCCCTTTTTTAGAGACAAGGTTTGCTACATTGCCTAGGCTGGACTCAAAACTTGGGCTCAAGCAATCCACCCATCTCAGCCTCCCAAAGTGCTGGGATTACAGGCCTGAGCCACCATGCCCAGCCTTCTCCTGCCCCTTTTTGTTTTTACTTAAAGAGTTTCTGAATAACACATGCAAATTTAGTTTGGATATACAAAGCTAGATGACCATCCAGTTCAGGACCGTGTTTCATTTGATGAGACCTAGCACAACAAAAACAAGAATTACCCCTATTTACAAGGATACTGTGATGGAAGTAAAAGCTCACACATAAGCATAACTTGTGACCTCTGAGTAAAGGCACGGTTAGTATAAACTCATCTATAAAATGAGGAAATTTGACTTGGCTGTCCGTCAAGGTCCATTTAGCCTGTACAGCTAGTGTCAATGTTCAGATCTTTCACAATAAATGGACTTGCCCTCTCTACTAGAGCGGATACAAAAAGAAAAGTCCATCATACTGTGGAATCAAGCTTCTGATATAAAACATAACTGTTGGGGTTAAAGTAGATCAATCAAATTTTTATCCTAGCTGTGGGGTAAATTCAAAAGTGTGAAATTTACATAGGCTGTAAAACTGTGGCAAACTATAGTCTTAAACCAAAGATACTCCCATGGGGATATAAAATTTGAGAGTAAACCCAAATGAAATTACTTCCTAAGTCTCAAGAGTCTGTAATCTGCACCCATGATGCCTCTCCATTACACGCTTTTGTCCAGGTCATGTGCACAAGGGCATTTCTTATCTCATGGAGGCTCTGAGACACCTTTTTAGAAAAAAAGTATCAAGAAATTAGGATTCAAGGATTTGGAACCCTAATGCTACAGGCAAGGCCTCATTTCTACGGAATACAAAACACTCAGTTTCTTCTATTTCTAATAGCTCATCAAGAGAAGTCACTACTAAATCGTGTTCCTGTAGCATTTCTGGGTAGCGGGACACTGCTCGCTCGATCCTTGCTGAACGCCGTACGGGAGTGATAAGCTTCATGTCTGGTACTTCTGGCATTCCGTTTATTCTGAGAGAAAGCAAAATATGCATTCAAAATCTCATCACTTAAAAAAACCCCTCTATTTGTTATATAATAAAACATGATAGAGGCTTCAAGATAGGTTGACATAAGAGTTACGTTGTCTAGAGCAGCACCTGTATTAAGATGGCTTTTCCCAGATTTCCAGAATGTATCGAATGGTGTCCATCTGCTCTCAGATGGTGTAAGCACAGGAATTTAGTTAATAAAATGCGAAGTGTAGCTTTTATTTGAAGTCAATTACTTGGCCATTGGTATTTGTTTATTCTATAAAATTTCAAAAGAGTTGACAGATTTTTATGGAAATTGGGGCTAACACCAAATTTGGCTGGACTTAAGATTCTAAAATTATTTCTAGCTTTGATAGTAAATTATTTTTAAAAAACAGATTTTAAGATGGTGGACAAAACCACAGATCAAAACTGGCACAAACTGAGCTTCTTCCTTGTGAATTTGTACATGTATTCCAATACAAAGTAGCCCGAGCTGGGTGGGTGACTCATGCCTGTAATCCCAGTACTTTGGGAGGCAGAGGCAAGAGGATTGCTTGAGCCCATGGGTCTGAGATCAGCCTGGGCAACTTGGCACGACCTTGTCTCTACAATACGTCAAAATATTAGCTGGGCATAGTGGTGTGCACCTGTAAGTTCCAGCTATTTGGAAGGCTGAGGAGGAAGAATCACCTGAGCCCAACAGGTTCAGGCTGTGGTAGCTGTGAACATGCCACTGCACTCCAGCCTGAATGACAGAGTAAGACTCTGACTCAAAAAAAAAAAGAAAAAAATAGCATGGAGGATATGATGCAGAGATCTTTCTATGTAGTAAAACTGGTCTACAATTCACCAAATCACTGAGCACATTACCCTAAGTAAACAAGCAGGCAGTTCTGCAAAAGGGCTCTCATATCAAATTCTAGAGCCATTAAGAAGTGGTTTTTGGATTAACTGTTTGTTTTCATCCACTCATGAGCTGATTGTAATAGCGAAATGGTGTGTCTGAGAGAAGCTTAGGACTGGAAAAGGTCCAGCTGTACTTTCCAGGGAATAAAATACAGAACTGTTGCTTTGGTGCTCTTGTTCAGAATTCTTTTCAGATCATGATCAGAAGAATGAGCTACACTAACATTTTAGAAAATAACACTGACCCCTGTGATACAGCTCTTAAGATTATGGATTTTGTCTTAAACTTACATTTGCTAAAAAAAAATGCTTCTGATAGTACGAGGAGTCTCTCACTAGTGAATATTCATCTGCCCTCCCTGTTCTTAAAGGGCTATTCACTGCCCCTTCTCTCCCACAGCTCCAGTTTACGCCTCCTTGGGACTCTGTACCCCTTCCCAGGCCATCTGTGTCAGGACTCTCAAGAAAGTCAGGTAGAATCTACAGGTGCAGGACAAATGAAAGGTTAAAAAAAAAAAGAAGGATTCCGAGAGGCAGAAGGTGAACCCATTCCACACCGATAGCACTTTCCTTACTGGAATTCAGGTCTCACTGGGCTGGTGGGAGGAGGACACTATATGTGCAGAGAAAGGATAGACTTGGCAGTCAATGGCTCCAACCACCCCTCACCCTCAGCTTCCTCCTGAATGCCCTAGGTGGCTTAGGTCACCTGGACCAGTATGTATAAACTGCCTTATTTTGGATCTGTAAAGGAGAAACTGAGAAGTGGACTGGAATTAAGTCTGTCAACAGAGTCTGCTTTCGAGTTTGCTTACCTAGGGATTGGAGCAATCTGTAGTTTGATGCCAGTATGATTATCCTGATCTGCCTTGGTTATTTGGGGTGTTGCTGTAACTTGTTCCTTCGCTTTTGGAGAAAGACAAGACTTTATAGATTCCACCTCCTTGGCCAGCTCTTCCACTGATGTTATATTAGTTTCAGCAATTAAACAGTCAGAAGTAATTCCTGTGCATACAAGGACAGGAAGGGAATTAAGATCTAGCAATTTAACACTTAAGCTAAAAATCAATAAAATGAAAAAGTAATATATACAATGATTTTCTAGATTTTCCATGTGGATCCTCATGGACTCCACATACTGAAGAGGGATTGGTTTGAAGTGGGACTATAACTTGTTTTTCCTGCTAAGCCCTGTAGCAATACCCTATATCAGGTCACCCTCCTAACCAGCCCTCCAGACAGCTAAAGATAGATCCTTGATAATAATCACTAGCTTTTTACCCTTACAACATATCTTGGATCAATTTTCTTGACTCACTAGGGTTAACTCACTTGACCTCCCAATCTCCTTCCTACCCAGGGACAACCACATGGCGATTACCTTGGACAGTGGGTGACAAATGTCTTGCATTAATACAATTATGGTAGCCCAATCACAACTTCCACAATAAAAGGAAGGAAATCAGGTTGCACCAGTCAGACATTGTAACTAGAGGCTGAGCCCCTAAGGGAGGTCAATAGGATCAACAAGTGGCAAAAGGTATGGATTCCTGTTTTCTCTTTTCATCACTTTGAGGTAAACTGTCATATAGTAGAAGCAAATATCTGAATTGTAGCATCATTTCTGGAAAGTTGGCTGTTGAGTATATCTAAACCACAGAAATGATTATTCCCCAGTTAAATCTACTCTTAAAGGAAAAAGATTTATCTTCTAAGATAATAAGAAGAATCCATTTTATTTTCTAAAAATAACTTTTTTCCTTCCATTCAGATAACAAGTATCATAAGCAATTATAATGTCAATCATTGAATTTGGCACAAGATTTCTTATTTTTTTGGAGTCGGACAGGAGTCTTACACTGTCGCCCAGGCTGGAGTGCAGTGGCATGTTCAGCCACTGCAGCCTCGACCTGCTGGGCTCAGGTGATTCTTTCGCTTCAGCCTTCTAAGTAGCTGAAACTATAGGTTTGCACCACCACGCTGGCTAATTTTTTGATTTATTGTAGAGATGAGGTCTCACCATGTTGCCCAGGCTGGTCTCAAGCCCATGGACTCAGGCAATCCTCTTGCCTTTGCCTCCCAAAGTGTTGGGATTACAAGCATAAGCCACTGTGCCTGGCATATTATTTCTCATAGGAGTCTTGTAAAGACTGATGATAGTAATGGTTAGCCAAGTGAAGGGATTCCTGAGATGGCTGTTTTAAAAGGGATAATAGGAATTTAGATGAGTAAGTGTCGGTGGGTTTATTATGATTAAATGAGTAACTTAAACCAGGACATTTCTCCCTTTTGCCTCTGTCTCTTCTGATAAAGAACTGTTTGTCTTTTCCCATTTAGGATTACAGGAAAGCAAAACACTCTAGTCTAGGCTGCTCTGGTGAAAACAACCTTTGTTCAGTGTTGAGCAATATATTCAAATTATAATAAAAGAAATAAATCAGCTGGTAGCAATGGTGAAAGGGCCAGGCCATGGAAATCAAAGAGTGAGAGGTATTTCAGGGGACCTATAATTCTTTTCCTTTTCCCTATATGTTTCTGAATGGTTTTCACTTGTACAGCTGGAGAGAATGATTTTAAATACAAAATAACAGTACCTTCTGTAGTTTTGTTTGAGTCTTGCAAAATATTAATAACAACTTCCCGCAACTCTTGTATTGGCTTGAAGGAAGGAAAAAAATATATGAGCAGTATTAAAAATGTCCATGGGAAAAATCTGCAAAAGAACTTTACATCAAATAAACTTCTTTTTATAATAAAAATATTTCCTTTTGGAATCTTGTCTAGCTTGTCAGTTTTATGGCTTCATGAGAAAAATGAAGGAACAGAGACTTTAATGAAGAGATGTGTTTAAAGTTGTCTGTAATGTAATTTCTCTAAATCAAAGTCTGCTTTCCTATTGACTTAAATGACACCATTGAATATGTGTTCCCACTTAAAGATTCTGGCCTGAAAGTGTAAAACTAGCTATACAGAAAATGCATCCTATATTTTTAGTGTTATCTTAGTATAATTTGTGTTTTTATCATAAAAGTCACATACCTCCTCACAGAAAAATAGAATAGGTTAAACTTAACAAATGAAATTACTCATGATACCATAACTCAAATACAATCTCTGTTGGCATCTTGGGTGATTTTCACCAGCTTTTTCTTTCTTTCTTCTTTTATTTGATAACATAACAGACCTTAAAAAAAAAATCCTTCATAGAAAAGTAATTTCGGATACAATTATCTGTGATAGCCTTAATTTTTCAAATATGTAAACCATGCCATGAAGCAGAGTATCATAAACTGTACTTTCCCACTGGAACATTATATGTGGAGGTTTGTTTTCCTGACCTGGGACTCTATCAAATAAATAATCAATATAAACTGACAATAGAGTAAAAAAGAAAAGCTTTCCATACATCTTTTTAAAACAATATCTACCACAGAATTATGCTTTAAGCTTAATGAATGGAAATAAACGTATAGAATACTTTGCAAAGAGTCTGAATTATATAAAAAATTCATTACTTTTATATTTTCATAGGCTTTTAAAGGTGGATTGAATATATATTTATTTCTAATCCCTCTTGAAAATCTACTGAAATGATACTAAAGGGATTAAAAGAGGCAATAACCACAAAACATAGGAGAGAAGAAATAGCAACAAGATTTTGGAAGCTGGAATGCAGAAGGAAGAGAGGTAACCAACTTGACCAACTGGAGAGAGCCGAATCCTAAGCTGGCAGTGTGGCTGGGAAACAACCCGATTCAAACCACTGGGACTCTAAAAAGCTCAGGAATGGGTGGCAGGCCCCAAATCAGGAAGACTCTTGAGCATCTGTTCAAGAATCAGCCAGACTTCCAAATCCACTCTGCACCCCTGAACTCCAAGCAGCCTGGTGACTGTGTCCCTGATCCTCTTCACCTTAATAGAAAACTGGGAATGTATTTTCCAAGTCTCTGGGCAACATCATGCAATACTGGGTTTGAGGTGCCTACTGAAAAAAGGGAGAAATGAAAGTTTCCATACTAAGGGTTGAGACTCCCAGGTCTCTTCTCCCCAACAACACTGGTAGCCTGGTTTCTAGCTCCCAGGAAGGAGACTAGAAGAGCCTTCTCTAGAGAATTTGACCAGTTTAGGAGAAAGACCTAAAGATACGGATACTGAGGGTTCTAAAGGTGAAGATCTATCCATGTGTTTAGAGCTCTTTCACCCAGGCTGGAGTGCAGTGGCATGCTCACGCCCACCGCAGCCTCGACCTACTGGACTCAGGTAATCCTTCTGCTTCAGCCTTCCAAGTAGCTGGAACTACATATGTGCGTCACTGTGTCCATCTAATTTTCTCATTGAGATTGATTGCAGAGACGAGGTCTCACCATGTTGCCCAGGCTGATCTAGGACCAGTGGGCTTAGGCAGTCATTTTGCCTCTGCCTCCCAAAGTGCTGGGATTATAGGCATAGGCTACCGCACCTGGCTTTAGAGCTCTTAATAAGCTTTTTAAAAACCCATCTCATACATATGCAAACAGCCCAGTTTCACCAGCATCTGAGTAAAGTCTTTGGTGAATAATAGAGAACAAAAGAAAATAAACAATGAGGGTGGGAGGAAGGAGACAGAGGGAAGCAGTGTAGAAGAAACAGACAATATAGGAAGAAGACAACTTGATATTGGCTCTAGAAAACAAGGCATCCACCCAACTCAAGGAGCATGTGAAAAGAATATGGGGTGACGGTGAAAAGAATATGGGGTGACGGTGAAAAGAGATCCCAGAACGACAACTGGTGAAGACAGGAGTAAAGGGCAACTTGTCCAGCCTGGAATAAACCAGAAGGATCTAGGAGAAAGGTCTAAGAAAAAGAAATCAATAGAGCATCTGATGTTTTTAAAGTATTGAGAAACTTAGATAATTAGAGAAGAGTTTGGAAATTAATTATATAATACTCAGAAAACTTAGCAAAGACAACAGTTAATTCTAGGAAAAGCAGAAAGTTGTGCTTGAAAGGCAAAGTCATCATAGTATATACTACATGACTCAATGTAATCATATATTTCCTACAAATTCCTAACAACATGAATACTAAATAATGACCAGAACTTCCACATGACTTAATGCAAGTATGAGGGAGGCAAAGGTCTGCAAGAATGGTGACAGGGCTGTTTATGTATATGTGTTGGGAAACTCTGCAGATGTGTGTGGGTTAAATCCTCATTCTGCATAGCTGCAAGTCCACAATCATGTTTAAAACTAAAAAATCAAGAAACAGTGACATAAGGATGTTTTCTGAAGCTACCAAGGTAAATATAAAAATAATTAGTCTGCTCTGGGAAGGGAAAATGGGAGGAAAGGGAAGCAGAGGACTTACTGAATGAAACTTGTCAAACTATTCAACTGTTTAAACTATGTGCGTGTGAAATTCCAATTTTGAACAGTTATGAAAAAAGGTACTATAGAATATAGAGTATGACATGAAAAATGACACTTAAATGAAAAGTGTTATAAAACAATTTGATGTGGTCTTTGTAAAAAAAATTATATAGGTAATGTCTTTTCTAAGTTATTTCATGCAATGGCTTTGAATTATTTATGAATAGTATTATTTATAATTATTTATGAATCAGTATTTATGAATACTGATTGTTGGGTTTAATATATTTTTAGGTTATTTATGGTAAGGTATGATTTCTTAAGTATTGGATAGTGATGTTATGCTATTTTAACTTTCTGTCCTATTACTTTTCATAAGTACGTATTTCTACAATGAGTGTTAAGTGAGACAGTCACTTGAAAAGAAACTGATTCTACTGATTTACATATAACATTGTTTTCTACAAAATAAATATTTTAATTAAGATATTCACAAAAGACATATTGTACTCATATTCCACGTACAACTTTGTGAAGTGAATTAGTTTAATACCACATCATAAAACTGCCATACTTCAAACAACAGAGAACTCACATGAAAGAGAATCTTAAGAAGTCACCCACCCAAGACAGATACTCACTGTTGCCCCACTTTTAATGGCCTCTTCATAGAGCCCAATGACATCAAAGGTGCCTTTACTTGCCAACAACTTTGCTTTGCAGATCCAGAATTTAGCAAATTTTTCAGCTTCAGGAATGGTAGACAATATAGTATGTATTTTATCAGAATGCACACCCTGGGAAAAAAAAATATCCAGAGATAATTATTACCATTTCACTGATACCCTTATAGTCTCTAATATTTATTACAGTAAGTATACAGAAATCAGTCTGATTCCTAATTTTCTGAACTTAAAAAAATTTAATTTTACTGAGACATTATGTGTATATGATAAAATACACCCATTTTAATTGTACATTTTGATGAGTTTTGACACTGATCATTAAATTTTAAGAGTTACATGAGAACAAATGACAGAAAAACATTTATCATAGTTGAAGATAAGAAATATAGTCTTCATTTTTATTTTTATTTCTAATTTTTTTTGAGATGGAGTCTCACTCTGTCACCCCGACTGGAATGCAGTGGCCGCTCCCGGCCACCGCAGCCTCAACCTGCTGAGCTCCAGCGATCCATCCACCTCAGCCTTTCAAGCAGCTGGAACTACAGGCGCACGCTACCACACGCGGCTCATTTTGATTTATTGTAGAGATGAGGTCTCGCCAAGTTGCCCGGGCGGGTCTCTAACCCGCGGACTCAGGCAATTCACTCACCTCAGCCTCCCAAAAGTGTGGGATTACAAGCTGAGCCACCAAGCCCGGCTTAGTCTTCATTTTTATATGGTACAAAAAGAAAAACAAAACAAACCCTAGAGTAATTAACATTTCTTACATATGCATAATAGAGTTTATATTTATAATAATGACAATATTGGATAATGACCAGAATTTCCATATGACCCTAACAGCAGTATGAAGGATGGCACAGGCATGCAAAAGCTTTAGGGACGTATGAGTATGGACTGGGGATTTGTGCAGGTGTATATGCAAAAGGATTAAATCTCACAAAAAGGGACTTTGAAATGGCTTCACAGCCAGGCGCAGTGGCTCACACCTGTAATCCCAGCAACTTTGGGAAGTGGAGGTGAGAGGATTGCCTGAGACCAGGGGTTTGAGACTAGCTTGGGCAACTTGGTGAGACGTCATCTCTACAATAAATCAAAAAAATTAGCCAGGCGTGGTGGTATGGTGGCACGTTCCAGCTACTTGGAAGGCTGAGGCGGAAGGATCACTGGAGCCCAGTAGGTTGGCACTGGGGTGGCCGTAAGTGTGCCACTGCACTCCAACCTGGGTGACAGAGTGAGACTCCAACTCAAAAAAAGAAAAGAAAGGAAAGAAAAAAAAGAAATGGCTTCACGCAGTTTTTCTTTTTTGAGAAACTTGTCCATGTCAGGTCTGCTGTGAATCTTTCTTTTTCCTTCTCTTCTTCTCACTAATAAACAGAGTTTTAAAACTTAAAAAAAAAAGAAAAGAAAAAAGAAAGGCTTCACTAGTTTCGTCCCCTTCTGGCTTATGCCCAGAGCAGGGCAGTGACATAGACCAGGAGGAAGGGGGAGCATTATTATGCCCAGAAATCTAGGTACAGGCACACTCAGCTGCGTAGCACCTTCTACAGTTCTTGAGATGGGAGAGACCTAACGGTGAACTCACAATCAAGAATCACAAGTGTTTGAGAAAACCTGTACTACTTGAGAGAAGCATAAAACTCAACAAACAAGAATGTATACTGGAGCGGTCAGTTGAGAGAGTAAAAGGAACACATTTTAAGAATACTATAGTTGGCTGGGTGTGGTGGCTCACACCTGTAATCCCAGTACTTTAGGAAGCCAAGGTGGGAGAACTGCTTGAGCCCAGGAGTTTGAGACTAGCCTAGACGACATAGCAAGACCTCGTCTCTACACAAAATTAGCCAGTCATGGTAGTACATGCCTGCAGTTCCAGTTACTTGGGAGGCTGAGAAGGAAGGATCGCCTGAGCCCAAGAGGTAGAGGCTGTGATGAGTCATGATTATACCACTGAACTTTAGTCTGGGCAACAGAGTGAGACCCTAACTCAAAAAAACAAAAGTACTACAGTCAGTATCTTTAGTGATAAGAAAGAGTATTGCTATCCTAAAACCTGAATGGGCTGTTAAGAAAAAGAATCAATAGAAAGGCAGAACAATGGTATGGACTGCTGAAGAATAAATCTGTCAGCTGAAAATTCAGCTTTGGAATTCTTCCAGAAACAAGTACAACGGAACAAAGAAATGAACAGTATGAAAGAAAAATTTAGAGTTCTAGTACTATTACTCAGTAATTCCAATATGGATGTAACACAATTTCTAGAAGGAAAAATAGAAAGAACAAAGTTGAACACATTCAAAGCAGCTGCAGAATAAAAGTTTCAAGAACTGAACAAGGAATCACTTGTTCTCAGTGAGTTAAGCAGGATGAATAAAAAAAAAGCTATACTTAGAGAAAATCGAAGATAAAAAGAAAATCTCAAAAGCTTCCAAAGAAGGAAAAAAGGCTTACCAATGAAAGAATAAGAATTAGATTTACATGAGACTTTAATAAATCAACAACTCCAGACACAAGAAAGAGAATGAAGCAGTAACTTAAATTTTTTCCAGGGAAAACCACTTGAAATTAGAAATTTTCCCTAGTTAAATTATGATTCCAACATGAGAATAAAATAATGACGTCTTCACAAGAATAAGGACTTGGAAGGTTTACCATTCAAGAATCATAAAGTTACTAGTGAGTAAACTTTAGAATCCACACAACTTGAAACAAAAGTAGCTTCAAGAAGAATATGATATATAATTTGAAAATCATACTTGAACTTACACCAACCACTTTATTTTTATTTCAATGAAGAAAATCTAATCAAACACAGAAAAGAAAATTCATGTAAACTGAATAAAACGGCAAGCTAAGTTTAAACATACGAATAACCAGAATAAATGTGTATGAACTAAATTTGCTTTTTAAAAGAAGAGTTTCAGATATGGTTAAAAATTTTAACTATATGCATTCATATGAGACATACCTAAAATAAGTCAATCCATGAAGGTTTAAAATAAAGGGAGGAAAAAAGATCTACTAGTCATAATCTAACAACAACTAAAAGCAGGTATGCCAAGACTTATCAGACAAAAGAAATCACAGCAAATCATTAATCTTTATTAAACTAACAACACAGCTTTGAAAAATAAAAAGTAAAAGTTGACAGAAATACAAAGAGAAATTGTCAAATGACCAATCACAGTGCCAGTGGGAGACTTTGGCTGATTTCTTTCAAAAGGCAACACATCAGATAGAATACATACTCTTTCCTTTTCTTTTTTATTTTATTTTAAAGTTTTTATTTTAAAGATGTGGGGCACAATTCAGGGTTAGGTATACAAATGTTCATTATGCAGGTACCCTTGTTGATGAGGTGTGCTCCCCCACCCCCACAAATTCTCACTACTGCATATCGCACCCCCCCCCAGTTTCCCACTACTGCCAATTCTTTTCTTATAGTATTACGATAACTGTTCAAGGTAAGCTTATGGGTGAGAACAATAAATACTCTTTTTCAAACACTTTTGGATCATTTATCAAGAATAGTTAGACATTAAAACAACAAAAAATTTCAACAAATTCCATCAAGTAGAATACACATAGGCCACATTCACCAAACACAGTGCAATATAATTAGAAATTAGCAGAAAGACAGAAAAAAAAATACCCCTATATATCTGCAAATTAAAAAGATACTCTTCTAAGATACCTTTTGGGTTAAAGAACTCAAAATAGAAATATTAAGCTATTTAGAAATGAGAACATATGTCACTTATTAAGCTACTGTCTTTTAGCTCCAAGCACCCCTTTTACCCTCTGCTTCGATGCTGGGGCTGGAACGCGCAACCATTTTCTGCTTTGACAGCAGCTTCCTGCTGGGCTCTGCCAGAAGGTGGCGCTAAACGGAGAGTGCAAGGAAAAGAGACTTGCTTCTTCCCGTTTGCTTTCATCACCCAGCAATGCTCCCTTACCCTGGCAGCAACAGTTGGTTCTAGCCGCCACCTTTTTTTTCTAGCATCCTCACGTCACTGGGCTCCTTCAGAGGCAGAAGCACAAATTGATAGCATCCTTTCCTCTGTCTGAGCCCCAGCCCCGCAGGGCCTCTCCTCTAGCTCCTGTGTACCAGTATCTGCAGGGTAGTATGCCCCCCTCCGGGCTGGAGTCCCATTTTTAGTCACCAGGGTTTGTGTCTCCTGCTTCTAGGTTTTAATATCCTCAACCTCTGTTCCCCTAGACCCAGTGGGTACTAGCTGCTTCCCGCTGTTATGGTGCTGTTAGTCAGGTTCCTTTTTGCTTCTGCCCTGCATGTAGCAGATGATGTTACTGTGTGCAGCAGCCACATCCCCTCTGATCACTTTACCACTTTTGTGCACACAGACTCACAGTGTGCTTTCACGGCCAGCATCTGTGCTTCCTTGAATGTGCCCAGAGAGCCAGAAGTACCTGGGAATTCTTGTCTTTCCAGAGACAGTCATTAACAAAAGACCATGGAAGCTTTAAGACTGCAGCTTCTTTGCCTCTATCAGGATGACTGAGAGATGTGGCCCACACTGTCTCCAGAGCTTCCCCGAGGGACTGTGACAAAGTTCCCTCCATGGATTTGCTTGATACCACACCCTGCTTGGCATCCTTTCCTTCATGGTCCTACAGCTTTACTCTCTTCCCAGTTTTCCCTGGGCGTCTCTTCCTAATAAACTACTTTCACACAGATCTTCCTCTTAGGGTTGGCTTCTAGGGAACTACATAAGACACTGTGTAACCAATTACATTCTTTCTACTGAGATACCTCATATGGTTTCTGTTTTTCTGGCTTAACCCTGACTAGTAACAAGCATTATTTAGTCAAATCTGAGGGCTATAACCAAAACAAAATCCAGAGACAAATTTATAGCATTAAATTCATATTCATAAGAAAATATGACTGACTGACTTAGATGATCTAAGCATTCAACTAAAAAGATAGAAAAAGAACAACTACTTTAAAAATAGGTGCAGATAGTGATGCAAGAGAAAAAAAAAAAATCAAGAAAACCCAAAAGAGGCCTTTTAAAAAGATGAAGAAATAGAAAAATCCTTGGCAAACCTAATTGGAAAAAAAAAGGTATAAAATTTGCTAAAGAAATATACTGGTATAACCTAAATAGACCAATGACCATATTATAAAATGGCTAAGACATACACAAAGCTATCCTCCAAAGAAATATGGTCCAGATGATTTAATGAGCAAATTCTTACTAAACCTTCAAAAAAAAAAAAAAAAAAACCCCACGTTGTGCAAACTATTTTTCAGTGTATAGGACAAAAAGAAAAATACTCAACTCATTTGACAAAGTCAGTATAGCGTTGATACTAGAAACACACAAAAAAGACAATCAAAGAACATACATAACAATGTGAAATAAAAGAATTGCAAATCTCAAAACCATAAACTTCATTTGTCTACAAACCTATACCATATGTATGTGTACAAATACTATCTGGAAGAATGAGTAGTTAACAGTGGTCATAATTCAGAAAGAAGATTGGTATGTGTAAGTATGTGTGTGTGTGGAGGGGAGGACTAATTGCTTAACTGCATTACTGTGGAGTGTAGTGACATGATCACAGCTCACTGCAGCCTCAACCTCCTGGCCTCAGGCAATGCTCCTGCCTCAGCCTCCTGAGTAGCTGGGACTATAGGCGCACACCATCATGCCCAGCTATTTTTATTTTATTTTTGTAGAGATGAGGTCTTGCTATATTGCCCAAGCTAGTATGGAACTCCTGTGTTCAAGCAATCCTTCCACCTTGGCCTTCCAAAGCACTGGGATTACAGACGTGAGCCACTGGGTATTCATGGTATTTTTATAATAAAATGAAAAGAAAGGAAGGAGAAACAAAAAAACAAAACACCTCTAAAGTTTAATTCAACAAAGGAGAAACAGTTAATGTTTAACTGAATGCTGTGAAAATGCTGCCTGAAGACTTAAACTGAAGTTTTCCTTTTTTTGCCGATATTCAACATTACCAGCCAGAGGACAGAATGGATTTTACTTTAGGCAAGGATCTTGGTAAAGAAGTCTATTCCAACATGTCTTATTAATATATTTTTCCTTCAGGGACTCTCCAAAGCATCATACTCTTTGCTTACCATCTATTTTATTCTGATCAACTTAGGCACCATTTTCAGCTACCTAGAGTATTTAAGACACTCCCACTTTATATACAGCCTTGCCTTCAGACTTCATATTCAAATGTTAAATGTTTACTCTTGGACCTTGATACCTGAAGAAGGCAAAGTTCCTTTTGGATCTCTCTGGAGCCAGATTATTGGGGTTCGTTTTCCAACTTCTTTGTGCCTCAGTTTCATTTGTAATAGTATGATAATTATGTGAGATAAAATCAGGTAAGTGCTCAGAAAAGCACAGGCATATAAAAGCCACTGTTTAAGTGCATATCATTATGATTTCTGCTATTAATCTATATTAAAAAGAGTACTATCTGCTTAGATGAAGGTCATTTCCCCTACTATATTTAAGAAAAACGGTTAAAAATTCCAAGACTCTAGGAGCTTCTCTTTCTCACTTACCCCTTCAATGAGCTTCAGGCATTCTGTCAGAGTGTTGTTAATTTTACACGACAGTTCAAATTGTTCTTTCTTTTCTTCCTCTTCTTTTTCTATGCTCTTCCAGAATGAAATATTCATTTTCTCTATTATCTTTTTTTTGGTTTTGAGTTCCATTGGAGGCCGTTTATAGACTTTCCCCCTAGATTTCTGCCATTCTTCCAGTTGTTTCCTGATATTCAATTAAAGGGAGAGTGGTTTTAAATTTTTAAAAAAACACATTCAAGCTTCTGAAGTATATGATATGTAGAGACTGAGTATAACTAAGCACCTTTTTCAACTATAGACAAAATTAGGAGAATGGAATTAAAAAAAACAATTTACAAATGTGTAAGGGCAGCAGTGGGTTTCTTCAACCCATGAGAAAGCAGACATTAGAAAGATTACTAGGATTACAGGTGGCCAGCACTTCAGTCTTCAAATTCCTTCACTTCGTGATTATTTTTCTCTGAAGGTTTTCATTTGACAGTATGTATGCTACCTGACACTTGCTTTCCTAAGACATCCTTCTATCTTTGAGATCACGAACTGAATACTCCATTTCTCCTACCACAAGCTTTCTGTCACTCAAGCAAGCCTGCCTTCTGTCCTCAGTAGGGCATTGGTGCATAAAGTGAGTCACTTAAACCAGTTCCTAAGTCCTCTCTTGACAACATCCTTTCTTTCATAAGCTAGATCAATAATTTCAGGACTCTTAAGTAGCTGGTTTTTTGAGGTACCAAGTCCTATCCTTGCTCTTCTTCCTGTTTATTCTCCACTCCTGCTTCTAGGCGGGCAATAGACTGCTTTTTGGGGTTGGGGGAAGCCAAGATATTTAGATTTAGGCTCTCTAGCTTCTTTAAGTTACAACTATATATTGATGACTTACAAATGTACATTTCAGCCCAGATCTCTCCTTGGAGCCCCCAAACTTTGTAAAACTCACTGCCTAGTTGGTATCTTTTACTTGATATCTGATAGGCATTTCAAATTTAACCCTGTCCAAAACACTTTGTCATCTTCATCTCCAGATCAGTACTCAGTTTTCCTTACTTTGGTGAATAGCACTCCAATCCACTCAATTGCTAGGGCCCAAAACTAGGAGTTGTCTTTCCCCCACATCTGACAAATCAATGCATAGTCAGTATTGCTTCTAGCTACACTACCACTGTTCCAGTCCATGTCACTGTCACCTTTTGTGTGAAGGGCTACAGCAGCCTCTTAACTCATCCCTTTCCTTCCACTCTAACCCTTAACAAATCCACTCTGCGGACAATAACAAGTGAGGTTTAAAATGCAAACCAGATTGTGTCACTGCCAAAAACTTCTCAAGGCTCTTGGAATAAGATGCAATATGTTTTCCATGGCTGAAAGGTTCAGTGTGATCTGGCTTGTGCCTACCTCTCCAACCTCAAGTCATACCACACTCCTTCACTTCCTCCCTCCAGGAGCCCTGGCATCCTTTTGGTTTCCTGACCCAAGTCATTCCTGCCTCAGGGTATTGGATCTTCAATTCTCTGTTCAAATGACACCAGCTTAAAGAGTTAATTACCTGTAATTATTCGGTCTTATTAATCAATGTGTTGATTTTCTATCTCCTCCACTAGAATGAAAGCTCTATGAAGGCAGAAACCTTGGAGGTCCTGTGCATAGCACAATGCCTGCCACACACAGGTATTTAATAACATACAGTAAAATTCACCTAAGTGTACAATTCTAGTTTTGACAAATGCATGAAGTCATGTAACCATAACTATTCTCAAGACCTAACAGTTCCAACATCCTCGAAATTCCCTCATGTTCTTTGCTAGTCAACCCTCCCTACAATCCCCAGTTCTTGGCAATTACTGATCTGATTTTTTTCTGAATAGTTTTGCTTTTTTCAAAATGCCAATAACTACTTTTTTTTTTTGAGTCAGGTCTCACTCTATCCTCCAGGCTGGTGTGCAGTAGCACAATCATGGCTCACCAAAGCCTTCACCTCCTGGGCTCAGGCAATCCTTCTGCCACAGCCTGCAGAGTAGCTGGGACCTCAGGCACACACCACCATGTTTTTTGTAGAAACGAGGTCTCGCTGTGCTGCCTAGGCTGGTCTCAAACTCCTAGGCTCAAACAATCCTTCTACCTTGGCCTTCCAATGTGCTGGGATTACAGGTGTGAACCACTGTGCCCAACCTCAATAACTAATTTTTGAATGCATGAATGCTATTAACTCTTCTTTCTCGCTCCTTGACTCCAGAGCACAATTGTTACAGTGCTTATTTCAGTCCCAACTGCTTTCCACTCACCTTCACTCCAACCACCTACTTAGTTACAGAAATTGAGACACCTGGCATGTGCTTCCTCCATGTCCTTGGCATTCTTTCTATCTCCTTAGTTGTCCTGTTAATCATAAATGAAGAGGGAACTTTCCTTTCTAAAGCCAACTTACTCCTAGGACTTCAATGACATAATTATTTCTCTAGTACCTTCCATATAGTTACCAAACACTAAGCTCCAAAAAGGTAGAGACTGTGACTGTGCTCACCACTGTATTTCCTAGCATCTGTCACATCTGTAGGTGCTCAAGGAATATGGAACGAGTGAATGAATCGCTCCCTCTCCAGACTCCTTTCCTTTTGTAGTCAAACATGTTCAACATGCAACATAGTCTTATGACCACCTCTGTTGTCTGATCTAGCCTGTGAGCTCCAGGGCAGGGACACTGACTTCCTCATTCACCAGCTCAGGGTCTTTGTACAGTTTTCTTTCTGCTCAGAAGGATTATCCTTCTTGTCACTGGCCTTTTCCTAGCCCTGGGTCTTGGCTTAGATGTCACTGTTAAAAGTACTCCCCTGACCCTTCTATCTACAGAAGCCATCCTGGCCCTACCCTCTAAATCAGATCACCTTGATTTAAACTATTTATCTTTTGTTTCATTAAGAGAGCAAAGAGGGCAGGGCATGGTGGCTCATGTCTGTAATCCCAGCACTTTGGGAGGCAGAGTTGAGAAGAATGTCTGGGCTCCGGAGTTCAAGATCAGCCTGAGCAACATGGTGAGACCTCAGGGTCTCTACAACAAATCAGAAAACTAGCTGGGTGTAGTGGTGTGCGCCTGTAGTCCCAGCTACTTGAAAGCCTGAGGTGGAAGGACTGCCTGAGACCAGCAGGTTGAGGCTGCAGTGGCTATGAGCATGCCACTGCATTCCAGTCTGGATGACAGAGTGAGGAGATGTCAACTCAAAAAAAAAAAAGAGAGAGCAAAGAGCTTGTTGGCAGTATTCTGGGCTATACTGAGACTAAATCCTGCCCTTACTTTATCCAACTAATGTTTTAGAAACCATCTAATTGTACATGCTTCCTTCACTTCTGTCATTGTCTACTCCAACCAGGCATATACACATGTGCTTCTCCTGAGAGGCTCATCCACATCATGAGAGTATGTCTGGTTCTGTGTGGAGAATGTACAAAATCCTTTGGCCCCATGAACCTGATATGCTGATTTCTACCATCTGAACTCTGTTTTTAGATTATTTTATTTTTTGAGTCTTTTTTTTTTTTTTTTTTTTTGAGTTGAAGTCTCACTCTGTCACCCAGACTGGAGTGCAGTGGCCGCTCCCGGCCACCGCAGCCTCCACCTGCTGGGCTCTGGCAATCCTTCTGCCTCAGTCTTCCAAGTAGCTGGAACTATAGGCGTGCGCTACCACACCTGGCTAATTTTTTTGTTTTATTGTAGAGATGAGGTCTCGCCAAGTTGCCCAGGTGGGTCTCGAACCTGTAGGCTTAGGCAATCCACTCATCTCAGCCTCCCAAAGCGTGGGATTACAGACTGAGCCACCGAGCCTGGCTTTATTTTTTGAATCTTAGTTTCACTGTATTACCCAGGCTGGAGCACAGTGGCACGATCACAGTTACCACAGCCCCGATCTCCTGGGCTCAGGCGATCCTTCCACCTCAGCCTTTCAAGTAGCTGGGACTACAGGCGCATGCTACCATGTCCAGCTAAGTTTTTTTATTGACTGTAGAGACGAGGTCTTGCCAAGTTGCCCAGGCGGGTCTCGAACCCACAGGCTCAGACAATTCATTCGCCTCGGCATTCCAAAGTGCTGAGATTACAGACTGAGCCACCAAGCCCGGCCCCCAAATGACTTTTCTAAACTTAATCACTAGTCTGCTTGACAAGGGACTATCATACTCCCACTTTCTAGCCATCTGAACTCACTGCTTTGTTTTATAGCCATTCAGTCCCTGAAGGGTACTTCTTCAATGAGTAGTCTACATCCGCCACCCTATTTCTTACTCAATTACTCTTTTTCAATTTCTGCTTGAAAAATAAACTATTTCAAGCACACAGAAAATTACAGAGAATGATTGATAACATATGTATGTACCACCTAGCAGTGTCAAATCTTTTTTTGAGTTGGAGTCTCACTCTGTCAGCCAGGCTGGAGTGCAGTGACACATTCACAGCCACCGCAGCCTTGACCTGCTGGGCTCAGGCAATCCTTCTGCCTCAGCCTTCCAAGTAGCTGGAACTACTGGCATGCACCACCACACCTGGCTAATTTTTTGATTTACTGTATAGATGAGGTCTTGCCAAGTTGCCCAGTCTGGTCCCGAACCCGTGGGCTCAGGCAATCCTCTCACCTTGGCCTCCCAAAGTGCTGGCTTTATAGGAATGAGCTGCTGTGCCAAGTCTTAATATTTGTTATATTTGCTTCAAATCTTTTTTCTCAGGTTATAGCTAAAAATTACTTTAGAAGCTATTATTTATGGCCTATTTCCTGACCAATAATTTTTTTTTTTAAGTTGAGGTCTTACTCTGTTGCCTAGGTTGGAGTGCAGCAGCGTGATCAAAATGATCATAGCTCATGGCAGCCTCAACCTCCTGGGCTCAGATGATCCTTCCACCTCAGCATCCTGAGTAGCTAGGACTACAGGTACATGCCAACATCCCTGGCTACTTTTTTTTTTTGGTAGAGACGAGGTTTCGCTATGTTGCCCAGGCTGGTCTGGAACTCCTGGGCTCAAACAATCCTCCTACCTCAGCCCCTCAAAGTGCTAGGATTACTGGTGTGAGCCACCCCCACCTGGCCTGATCAAGTATTTTTGATGGCCAATTTGCCCAATCATCTTAAGTTGAAAATTTTGGAATTAAAGGAAAGTACCTTCGATTTTCTGCTGTTGCCTTCTCTTTAATATCTGGATTCGTTTGAGTCCCATCTGGGACTACTCTCCCATTTATGGTTCTGATACCAGCTTGAGTTTTAGAAGCTGTCTTGTTCAGAAAATGGTTCTGGGGAAGAGCCTTTTTCAGTTTGGAGTCCAAAGTGTGTGCTTTTTGTTGGAAACTGTTGTGGTTATTACCATTGGCTCCATTTACTCTTATGCTAGGGGTGCTTGGAATGACTGATTTACAGCTGCCAACTGTCAAATTAGGCCTCTGGCTTATCGCTTTTGATTTTTGTAGTACATATGATGTCTGAGGTCTAACACAAGGTTGAGTGGATTTCTGATCTTGCTTGATGTTTGGATGTCTTTTTTTATATTCTGCTTGAAGCAAATTGGGGTATGTACTGGGTTTGGTATGTTTCACTTTCTGTTCAGTAACAGGGTATGACTGTAACTTAGTTTTATTTGGTCTTTCATATTTACCCCTATTAACTTTTATATCCTTTGTGTCAGTGACCACTGGTTTCTTTGATAATTGAGTCTTACTGAGGGCCTGAATAAAGTGAGAGGAAACTGTCCTTGGGGGTTTTTCTCTTGGTCTTGCAAGATCTGGTCCCCTAGAGAGTTGTTGTGATTTTACTGGCAGAGTCCTGATTTGAGTTTCTCTAACAAATTCTTTCAGAACAGCACTATTAACCGAACTTTTGCCCAAGGCTTGTTTAGAAGCCAAATTGCTCTTGGTTTGATTGTATGAGTTAGTCTTTGGCTTACTTGTGGTATGTAATTCAGGATCTGGTTTCCCCTCAGGTCCTGATAAGGTTTGAGGCAAGTTCTCTTTATTCATCTCTTTTAGAAAGTTATCCAAAGACTCATTTTCAATGTGGGTGCTGTCTGTAGAATCTGTACACTGAGCATTTCCTTTATCTGTTACTTGCTGTTTTGAAGTCTTAAATTCCTGTATATTAAGTGACACCACGGGTTTCCTTGGCAGTTCTCTGGTAGTGGATGATCCAGTTTCATGCTGCTGATCATTCTTACTAGAAGGCTTGCAGTTTGGGTTAGAAGAAACACATCCTGATGTCAACTTTTTATCTACAGGTTTTGGTGGCTCCAACTTTGGCTTCTGGGACCCTATAATATTGGCTGGTCTGGGCTGGAGTTTAACGCTGATAGGCTTTTTAGCTTTGACAGGCAAAACAACATGGTTGGGTCTAACAGTCTGAAAAAACAAAGAAAAATATATATTAAAAAATTCCTAACAATATCTCACTGCTTTTAAAATAACGACAAAAAATAGTCATTTTACCTAGAATTTTCTATAAGAAAGTTGAATCCGGAGAAAGTAAAGAAAAGCTCACTAAGGGGCAATTTTTATAACTTGTGTTCCTATGAGAAATATATCAGAATCTTTTATTTTGACAGAATGAAGCACAGATACAATAATTAAATATACAAAAAATGATGTTTCAAAAATGTATTTGCCTCATTCAAACAGCACTTGCTAACTGCTCACTATATCCCAATGAAGTGTCTTCCTAGGAACTCTGGAAAAATACATACCTAATGAGCTTACGTTAGAGTACCTCTCAACAAATCTGTCCTAGTACTTTGTATAGGTACACTATTATTATTAGGATTTTGAACCACTGCTTTTGTAAACATTACAGCATCACATAAGTCCCGCTGTCTCATCCCGGAGATCATTGACAAGGGGATAAATAGGCCTGAGATACGTTGGAACAGCTCTCAACAAACACCTAAATCTCAGTAGAAAGTCAGTCAGAACAGGGTTTTGGTTAGAGTCTATGTAATTAATAAATAAATGTTTAGTCATGTGATTTAATTTTGGGTAAGAAAGGAAGCACTAGGTCACAGAGAACTTTGAAAACTAGGGAGTTTAGAAGTCATGGTAAATAACTGAGCAAGGCGCTATGAATTTCAGGGCATCCACAGTGAAAGCAATTTCTCAGAAAGTATAATTTGGCAGAGATTTATAGAAACTATGTCCCAAGGGTAAGATATGGGAGGTCTAGAGTTAGCACTCTCTATTTTTGATTTGACAATACCGTGAAGAATCACTCTGTAAACGTGGCAAGTATGTAAATGAAGTCTAACCAGAACCATTTAGCATTAAGGGCAAAGAGATGTCCACCCTGGAATGGTACCCGCATGTGTGTGTTAAGGATGATATGGGGGAGAGTTGGGAATGGGAAGCAGAAAGATGGATGGTACACCCACAATGGCTATATCTGGATTACTCTTTGAGCCCCATTGTTGATATCCACGTTGGACCTCTCCATAATTTTTTTACTGGAAAGGTGGGGATGTTGGTATGAAAGCTTTCAAATGTATGTTTGACTTTTTGTTCTTTTTTTTAAAAAGTTGGGTCTTACTCTATTGCCCAGGCTGAAGTGCAGTGGTACAATCATAGTTCACGCAGCCTTGACCTGGGCTCAGGCAATTCTTCTGCTTCTGCCTCATAAGCAGCTGGGACTATAGGCACACACCACCATGCTTGGTTAGTTTTTTAATTTTTTGTAGAGATAAAGTTTCACTTACTATGTTGCCCAGGCTCATTCCAAACTCCTGGGCTCAAGCAATCCTTCTGCCTTGGCCTCCCAAAGTGCTGGGATTATAGTGTGAGCCATTGTGCTCAGCAAAATGTATATTATTTTTTTTAAGCTGCTCTTTCTTGTACATTAAAAAAAAATGGATATAATCCACAAACCATAAAATTCACCATTTTAATAAGTGTATAATTTTGTGATTTTAGTATATTCACAAGATTGTACCATAATCACCACTATCGAATTCAGAACATTGCATCACCCCAGAAGAAACCTTGCTAGCAGTCACTCCCCATTTTCCTTTCCCTGCAGTCCTTGGTGACCACTAAACTACTTTCTGTTTCTGTATCTCTATAGATTTGGTTACTGTGGACATGTCATATAAATGGAATCATACAACATGTGACCTTTTGTGTCTGATTTCTTTCACTTAGAATACTCACTCATGTTGTAGCATATACTAGTATATCATTACTTTTTAAAAAATTAATAAACTTTATTTTTAGAACAGTTTTAGGTTCACAGCAAAACTCAGTGGAAAGTAGAGTTCCTGTAAGTCCCACAGCCACACGTCATTACGTTTTTGTAGCTAAATAATATTCCATTGTTTGGATATACCATATTGTGGTTATCCATTCATAAACTGATTGGCATTTGTGTAGCTTTCACTTTTTGGATATCATAAAAAATTGCAAGCGCACCTTGAACAATTATCATATTACTATAAGAAAAGGACTGGCAGC
>NW_007246823.1:892168-918621 GCF_000164805.1 Carlito syrichta
GGCGGGGCAGGATTGGCAGTAGTGGGAATCTGCCTGGGAAAGGGAGGGTACACCTCTTCAGCAAGGGTACTTGCATAATGAACACGTGTATACCTAACCTAACCCTAAACTGTACCCCACATCTTTAAAATAAAAATAAATAAATAAATAAATAAAAAAGAAAACCAATTTTGTATCCAGGACTAATGTAATGTTTCAAAAACTATTCAGAAAATATCGTGCCTTTACCTAAAAAAGAATCATGTGTATTATAATAAAGCAGATGCTCATTCAAAAAAAAACATTAAGTTGCTGCAAATATTTGTGTACAAGTTTTGTGTATGTGTTTTCAATTCTCTTGGTTGTATATCTAGAATTGCTGGGTCATACAGTAACTCTACAGTTAACTTTTGAGAAACTGCCCAACTACTTTTCAAAGTGGCTGCACTATTATATATTCCTACAACAACACATGAGGGTTCTAATTTCTCCACATCCTCCCCAGCACTTGCTATCATCTGTCTTTTTGATTACAGCTATCCTAGTGGGTGTGAAGTTGATGCCTTTCCCTGATGACTAATGATGCTGAACATCTTTTCATGTCCTTATCGACTATTTGTGTATCTTCTTTGGAGAAATGTCTATTCAGATTCTTTGCTCATTTTTAAATTGAGTTATTTGTCTTTTAATTGTTGAGGTATAAATGTTCTTTGTACATGCTGATACTAGATTTTATACGATATATGACTTGCAAATATTTTCTCTCAATATGTTAAAATTCCTAGATAGAAACAGAAAATAGAAAACTGTGTGTTCCTTTGAGTAGTAATGCTGCACTAAGGGTACTTTAGAAAAGCTTTGTTCAAGTCCTGGATGTGACCCTAACTGGCTATATAATTTTGGACAAGGACTGAACATCTCTGATACTCAGTCCTCTCATTGTAAAATGGAAATAATAATATAATAGTAATAATATCTATCATTTACAAGATAGTAAATCTGGTAATAATAATAATAGTAATAATAACTATCATTCACAAGATAGTTTTGACTTATGCTTGTTGGCCTTACATAACTTACATAAGAGCACTTCCTTTTACTCTCAAAAGTATCCTTCCTGGTTTGCACATGGTTAGCTTCCTTACAGGATTGCTTTGAATACTGAAGTAATGTATACAACGTATCTTGATGCTAGCTTGTTAGTATTATGTACCAAAAGGGTTACATAAATTGTTGGCCTGGTGCAGTGGCTCACTTCTATAAACTCAGCATTTTGGGAGACGAAGATAGGAAGCTTGCTTGAGCCCAGAATTCAAGATTAGCCTGAGCAACACAGAGAGACTCTGTCTCTACAAAAATTTAAAAAATTAGCCAGGTATGGTGGTGTGTGCCTGAAGTCCCAGTTGCTCAGAAGGCAGTGGCAGAAGAATTGTCTGAGCCCAGGAGGTTGAGGTTGCGGTGACCTGTGATCGTGCCACTGCACTTCAGCCTGGGTGACAGAGTAAGACCTTGACTCAAAAAAAAAAAAGTGTTATATAAATTGTCAATTGTCAAGCATTAAAGAATTGTAACAATGACTATTATTTGCATAGTGCTTTTAGTTTCTCCTAAATTCTGGAAGTCCTCTCCCTACTTCATTTTTGCTTTTACAACTGTGGAAAGCAAAATAAGATAGCTATTATTCTCATTTAAGAGACGATGTACTGAAGTCAGTATTGTCAGCTTCTAGGGAAGCCTCTGCGAACTCTGAATGACAGCCCTTTCCAACAGATTTTTCCTTACAACTTACATGCTACACTGATTTAATCTGCATAAAGTATAAGTCAGTATTTTCCAAATGTTCACATATTGTGCATCAGTTTTGTCTTACATGCATTTTTCTATCTTCCAGTGTCTAATGATGTCATGTATATACATATGTCTATAAATGCATATGACCGAAATGTAATTGAAATGATTCAGTGCATGCATCATTAAAACTTATTAAAATTCTCATCAATGAGAATATCTCATTTAGGCAGCACTATGTCAGTTACACTTTAGAACTCAGATAAAACTATAGTTTTAAAAATTAAATGTGGGAATTTTATGGGTTATTTTATTGTAGATGAAGAATTTATGCCCCATTCAGAAGGCTAATTTATTCCACTGAAGTCTTAAATTAAAGAGCATTTACCATTCTATCCACCATGTAGCTGAATTAAATGGATTAGAAAGCATGTACTTGTTAAGCAGTGTGGAAGATCCAATACAAGTGTGTAATGACTACAGAGCTATTTAACTTCATGGCAGCATACCAAAATGGTTAAGATCACTGGCTCTCAGTTTTGTCACTTAATAACTATGTGACCTTGGGAAGCTACTTAACCTTTCTGTGACTTAGTTGGCTCATCTGAAAAGTAGGGCTGCTAATAGTACCTATCTCATAAGGTTGTGAGGACTCACTGAGGTAATGCAAGTCAGAAAAGAGCCAGACAGTAAATGTTAGCTATTAAGAATACCCAAGTTCACTTAAGGATTTTTTTTTTTTTTTTTTGGTTAACAAAACAAAACTATAATATGTTGTGCTTTTCAAAAAATGATCCTGTCTCATATTAATACATGTTCTTTAGGTTGTTAGCACCTTTGCTATTTTTATTACTAATCATATTTTCAAATGGATATTTCTAAGACTAATTTCTACTTACAGATTTAGAAGGTGGTGGATTTGGGCAATTATTCTTGGCTTTTAGATAAGGCCTGTAAAAGACAAAATAAAATTAATCCTCAGTAAACAAGGATCCCAAGCAAGGCTTGGGAAGTATGATTAAAAGTTACAATTATATACCATAAATAAGCAAGTCTCTCTGCCAAAATTGGTGAGATGACCAGAACCACTGCACTGATTTATTACACAGCACCTTCATAATCAATATCTCATTGATTTGCCACTTTCTTTTTACTTAAATATAACTTTTTGACATCAAAATAAATCATAACTACTAGATCTAAAATATAACTTCAAAAACGCCTGCTAAGGTGACTGACATCTGAGTTGTTGTCTGTTATTTTGTGTTAGAGTCTCGTTGAAAGGGAAGTTTATTTATCCCTTGTCAGTTGAGGGATATGTGCACTTGGCTCAATCTCTTGTCCTGACTTTTGAGTAAAACCTATCAGATTTGTAAAAAATTAAACACTTGTTATACATAGCAGGTTATTTTTCTGTCATGAGGGGGATGCAATTGAGGAAAAAAAAGACTTTACATAAACAACTTTATTCAATCAGCCATTCAGCAATTGTTATTCTCTGCTGTGAATATTAGTTGTAAATGGCTTGAAATCTTGATGCTCAAAGCCAAGCCTATAAAATGATCACCACCCTCTCTATGTGTATATATATATATATATATATATATATATACACACACACACACATATATATATTTATGTGTGTATGTTTGACTATAAATGGCATGTACACATAGGACAGTTTGACCTCTACATTAAAAATTATTAAATTGTGGGAAAAAAAATTACAATTATAGCCGGGAGCAGTGGCTCATACTTATAATCCCAGCACTTTTGGAGGCAGAGGCGAGAGGATTTCCTGGGTCCAGGGGTTTGAGACCAGCCTGCGCAACTTGGTGAGACCTCGTCTCTATAATAAATCAAAAACATTAGCTGGGTGTGGTGGTGCATGCCTGTGGTTCCAGCTACTCGGAAGGCTGAGGTGGAAGGATCGCCTGAGTCTAGCAGGTCAAGGCTGCAGTGGCCATGATTGTGCCACTGCATTCTGGCCTAGGCGACAGAGACCCCTACTCAAAAAAAAAAAGTTACAATTAAAAATTTAAATCATTAGAATTTCTGTAATAGTAAAATAGTTCAAAATTATATTTAATAAAAAGATTTGACCAGGTATGATGGCTCATGTCTATAAACTCATCTCTTTGGGAGGCCAAGGCAGGAGGATCGCTTGAGCTCAGGAGTTTGAAACCAGTCTGGGGTAACATATCAAGACCTTGTCCCTAAATAAATAAATAAATTAGCTGAGCATGGTGGTGCATGCCTGTGATCCCAGCAACTTGGGAGACCCGTCAGCTCAGGAGATTGAGGCTGTGGTGAGCCATGATCATGCTACTGCATTCCAGTCTGGGTGACAGAGCGGGACTTTGACTAAAAAAAAAAAAAAAAAAATCTTTGTCATCCCTTTCTTAGTCCTGCATTCTTCTCCTTCCTCTCCTTGGATACCACCAACTACTCTTACCCATTTTTTTGTGTGATCCTTTCAGAGGTAGTCTATGCATAAATGTAGCATTCTAACAATATTAGTGAGAGATGTGCTTCCTTCATATTTGTATAGTTTTATTCATTCAAACATCATTCCTGGAGCCACACACTGAAGATAAAATGCTAAATAAAATCATTAACTGCTTCTTTAAAAAAATTCTTTGTTTTAAGTACCTTCAGATATGATTAACTTTCGGGGGGGGGGAAGTGATATAATTAAGAAAACTAGGACACATGAAATCTAGCTAGAGATAGGAAATACAAAAAAAAAAGAAGGAAAACAGAGGAGAATTTAGAAAGAATCAATCTCCAAGGAACAAAAGCAATTGCTTGACTAACAGAGACTTCGAGCATGACTTGCTTGATGTTTGTCCCTCCCATCTAGAACATGAACCCTGGGAAGGCAAGAACCTTTCTCTGTCTCGTTAAGCACTATATCTCTAGCATCAAGAGTAAATGTTATACTAAATAAACATCTGTTGAATAAATGAATTAGGTTCATTTAATCAAGGAAATAGAAATGAGTTAAAACCCAAGGTAAAATAAAAGATTTGAAAGCTAAGTTAAAAACAAATTTTCAAATAAAAATTTAGCAACCTAAGTGGGGAGAAAATACATTAATCCTAAGCTGATTAATAATAAATAATACCACAAAGATGATAAGATGTTAATAACAGATAAAAGTGGTCATGTTCTGTCCACCTCCATAGTAAACACTGAGAGAATGACTACAGAGCACTATCAGGCTAGAGGATATCAGTGTGCTGCTATGGAGGACTGACTGTAACTAACTCTTCAGCTTTAGTGTGAAACACCAGAACCAGGAGCACTCAATTCCTTGACCAAAAGTTGCCTTCATGAGAATCAACTTTTCTAGGAAAAAAAAGAAGGAAAAGGGCTTCCAGCATAGTAGGGCCTTTCCTCCTTTATTTGGAGATGATCACAGTAACAATGCTTAAATCTTTGCCAATGGACTATGCACTGCCTTGGGGTTTTTGTTATGTCTGGATTGAAATCCTCTTTTTGAATTATCATAGGATCCCAATGCAGTCTGACTGTAAGCAAAAAGGTTGTGTTTCAAAAAGGCTTTAAATTGCTATTACAAAGAGGACAACAAAACTCGCATAACTGTAAGAAGACAAACTCACTTGGTGTTTTGGCTCTTCAGTTTTCCTTTGGCTGCAAGGTACTCCTGAAGCTTTCTCTGTCGCTCTGCTGCAAAACAGGCAATCACACAAACAAGATAACATGAGCTCGAGATTTTAACCAGTTCATTAATTTCCTAAAAGATGACATTTTTCTCTAATGATTCCGGCTTTGCTCCATGTTATAAGATCTCTAGTTCTATAAGTCTGCCTTCAAGTTAATGTCAACATCAACAATATCATTTACATGCCAGACCTTATCCTAAGTTCTCTACACTTACATCACTTCTTTGAATCTACCCAACAATCCAATGAGGTATTTTGCAGTCTGAAATTCAGAGAGGGTGAATGGCATGCCCTAAGTTACTCAGCTAATATGTGGCAAAAACAGAACTTGAAAACAGGTTTACCTAACCTCAGAGCTCTTGTTCACAGCTACTGTTTTCAGTTTTGCATGGAGAAATTCTGTTAGTGGCTCATCTGAGCTGGTGAGCCATAACTTTTTTTTTTGTACAGGGATGATGATTTTTACCCACAAATTCCTACATGGCTTCCTTTAAGACTAGGAATAAAATATGCCAGGTTGGGGTGAGGGGACTCATGGCAAACATGGTAACTTTCTATGCAAGGCATTTGTGACGCGATGAAAATTCTGCCTCCAAGAAGTTTCAATCTAGCAGTGGAGATAAAATAAGCACAACAATAACCAAAATAAAAGGCAGAATCTAGGTGCTATAAGAGAGGGTCAAGGAAAATGTATGGGAATGGGTGATGAGAGCAAGTGGCTGGGTGATGAGAGCAAGTGAATGGGTGATGAGAGCAAGTGGCTGGAAAAGGTTACAATTAAATAATGGTTAAAAAAAAAAAGACTACAGGGGTGGCAAACTACTCTGAACCTCGTCTGAACTGAGCTGCCCTGTTTTGCTCTCTGACGCTGATGTATCCTTATGAGGCAGCTGTAAGAAATACAACATTTTAGGTCCACGCCAGGGAGTGTGGAGAGCAGGGGCTGACATATGGGGTTAGAGTTCCAGCTCTCTGGCTTCTAGCAAGTGAGCAAAACTTTGCTGCTACTGAGCCTATAAGATGGAGTCAGAAACGCCCATTTTTAAGGGTTGTCAGGTAGAGTGCCTAGGTCTGTGCTTAGAACTTAGTAGACATCCACAGCTGTCATAGATGAAACAAAACACCGTGCGCATCTTGGTGAAGAGGGCATCTGAGCAAGAGAATTTGGAAAGGCCGGAAAGAGGTCGGGGAACACCTTAGTCCTCGGTGCAGATCTAACCAATCAACTTCTAGTCTGCAGCAGGCTCGGGAGGTGTGGAGGAAAGAGCCCCGCGGGGGAGACCGAAGACCCAGTTTCAAGCCAGACTCCGTCCCTTGGCAGCTGCCAAGGCTCAAACTGCGCAGCAGAGGACCACACAGGGCTCCATCTGGAGCCAACTGTGGGTCGAAGAAGCGAGCTGCTTCCCATTGGTGGTGTGGCCTCGGGAAAGGGGCCTCAGTCTCTTTTTCTGGAACGTGGTGCTAATGACAACTTTTTTGCAGGGCTGTTTGCTGCAGGGCTTACTGGGAAGATGCCTGAGGCATCTGGCCCCGCGAAGAGCCTCCCTCACCCTGGGCCCAGCCGTCTCCCCCGAGGCTGGGAAATGACTCCCGACTGGAACCGCCTGAGGCGGGTTGGAGAGCCGACCGGCGACTTCCGCAGGGAGAACTCACACGGTGGCCTCCCTGCTTCCCAGCTCGTGCTCCCATGCCTGCAGGAAACGGGTTCACTCGCAGTGCTACTCACCCACAGCAGCGGCGGTGGGCCCCGGTCCCACCATGACTCTCAGCGACAGTTTTTCTTCCAAGGTTGCGCCAGGAAACAAAGCCGGAACGCCGGGCGTCCGCGGGTTTGAAACTCGCCAGTCGGAAGCGGGAGAGGGCGGGACAGCAGGGCACGGGCGTCTTGCGGTTGGCTCTGGCCCTCCGAGCCCTCCCCCTGGAGCTTTTGATTGGAGGAACGTGCAGCATTCTCCGCCCCCGACCCCCACGCACGTCAACATCTAAGGCGACTCTTGGCGCCCGGCGGGGCCGTTCCCTAGTCGTCCCCGCCTCCGTTCCGGCTTTTTCTCCCCAGCCCGCCTTTCTCCGCGCTCACCCTTGCCCCTCAAGTGGCTGTCGCTGGGAACGGTTGCTGTGTCGGTTACGCTGAAGCCCGCCGCGGTTGGCGCTCCGGGAACCCCTGAGCAGAGTGACAGGGCGGTCCTCCCAGGCTGCAGGGGCCGCTGCCTGGTTCCCGACTCTCAGACTCAGGTTCACAGGAGCTGTGAAAAAATAAGAAAAGAACCAAAATCGGATGAGTTAGGCCCCTCGTCACGAGTATATATCTCTCCCTTTTCGGGTCTTGTGACCGAAGGCTCCTAGTTCATACTAATGCAGGGTGGGATGGCTTCTTTTTAACTTTATATCGTTATTATTATTATTATTATTGTTATTATTATTGACAGGGCCTTGCCCTGTCACCCAGGCTGGAGTGCAGCGGCATGATCATAGCTTACTGCAGCCAAAAACTTCTGGTCTCAGGCGATCCTCTTGCCTCAGTCTCCCAGGTGACTGGAACTACAGGTGCGTGCTACCATGCCCTGGCTAATTTTTTGTTGAGAGGAGGTCTGGCTATGCTTTCCAGGCTAGTTTCCAATGATCCTCCCACCTTGGCCTCCCAAAGCGCTGGGATAACAGGTGTCAGACACTGTGCCTTTATTTTATTTTTAGTTGTGGTAAAATAGAATAACATCAAATTACCATTTTAACCACTTTTAAGTGTTGCATTATTTCCTACCAGTTCAGTGGTATGAAGTTCCTTCACGTTATTGTGCAACCATCACCAGTATCATCTTCAGAACATCTCATCTTCCCACACTGGGACTCTGTACCCATCAAACACTAACTCCTCACTCTTTCCTCCCCTCAGCTTCTGACAACCACCAATCCACTTTTTGTCTCTATGGACTTGACGACTCTAGGGACCACTTAAGTGGAATGATACAGTATTTGTCTTTCTGTGACTGACTTGTTTCACTTAGCATAAAGTTTTCAAGGCTCATCCAAGTTGCAGCATGTGTAGGAATTTCAGTTTTAAGGCAGAATAGCATTCCATTGTATGGAACTACTGCGTTTTGCTTCTTCATTCATCCATCTGTGGAAACTTGGATCGTTTCCACCTGTTGGCTATTGTGATTAATGCTACTGTAAATATGGTGAACAAATAACTGAGACCCTCCTTTCAATTCTTTTGGGTATTTATCAAGAAGTGGTATTGTAGGATCATAAAGTGATTCTATTTTTAAGTTTTTGAGGAACTGCCATATTCTTTTCAGGCTGGCTCCTGTTTAATGTCCATTTTTGATTTGGCCTCATCAGCCAGCAGTGTACCAATGGAGAAAAGGATGGCAGAAGGCAGGCCCAGTGTCCTGTGTCTTAGATACACCTAAATCCCCCTGTTTCAATCCTAAATTGTTTTCATTTTCAGCTATTCCCCAGTTTCATGAAGAGGTCTGGAAAATGCTCTTGGCCTTTGGTGTCAAGATTCCTCTTTCCTGGATGTGGGAGAGGTAAAGGGCCCATTTGCCAAGTTTGCTTCGACAGGTGGGTACTCAGCAGGGCATGATGCCATTGCAGCAACCCTTCTCTTTGGCCCCAGATAGACGTTTGGAAGACAGCTGAGCTGGGGTTTCTGGATTTATGCATTTCGGCATTTATGTTAGTAGTATAAACTCTTAAAAATAGGAGAATATCATTATTTTAGTAAACATTTTGAACTCTTTGTCTAGGACCATGACGTTGTGTCTAATGGGTAAATCGAGCATCTGGGCAAGAGTCTTCTTTGCTAATGAGTAAGAAAGAGACTCCTTCACAGTTTCAGAAAAGTGAAGGGGGTTCTGTTTGTCCTCAAAGAATCTGGGTGATTGAATGGGTTTTGGTGTGGGGAGTCTCTGGCTTGATCTCCCACCCAGTGCTGGAGTATTCCATAGATCCCATTTAGGTATTACAGCTTTGCAGGAATACAGCTGGCATTGGAATCTGCCTTACCTGTCTTGTAATTGGAGAACCCTGCTTGTAATGAAACTTAAAATGTGCTCAAATAAGCTCTCTCACTCATTAATCCCACTCCTTTGGAGCAACGTAGGCCAGTTCTGTGCTCTTTTCTCCTCTATCCTTTGGATATTTGAAGGACTATTTTGTAGGACACAAAATATGGGTAAAAAGCTACACAAGTTTAGAAATTCTCAACTCCTTCAGCAAAGTATCCCCTGAAGCTCTCCATGATCCTGGTGCTACACTACTGCTGTCAGGCTAAAGGCCTACACACCCTTCAGGGCCTGGCCTTTGCCGAGTTCCTCAGCCTTAGCTCGTACTACTATCTGCTTGTTCATTGTAATCCAGTTACACTGCTTTTCCTTAAGTTTCTTTTCATACTATTCTCTCTGTCTGGGAATCCAACTCCTTCTCCTCCTTTCTCCTAGTTTATTATTATTATTGTTTTCACTATAACAGCTTTATTGAGATATTTACATACCATACAGTTTTTCCACTTATATTATAGAATTCTATTTTAGAATCACCCTCTAAAGAAACCCCATAGTCATGAGTAGTCACTCTCCATTCTCTTCTCCTGACCCTTAGAGATCACTAATCTACTTTCTATCTCTGTAGATTTGCCTGCTTGAGACATTTCATATATATGAAATTATATGCTATGTGATCTGTGATGGACTTCTTTCACTTAACATAATATTTTCCAGGTTTATCCATGTAGCTGTATCAGTACTTTCTTTTTTGTGACTGGATAACATTCCACTGTATGGATATACCATATTTTATTTACCCATTCATCAGTTGATAGACATCTAGACTGTTTTCACTTTTTAACCTATTATTAATAATGCCTGTTATGAATAGATGCTATAAATATCCCTGTACAAGTTTTTGTGTGGATATATGTTTTCAATATTCATGAATATATACCTAATGAATGAAATAAATTACTGGGTCATGTGATAACTATGTTTAACCATTTGAGGAACTACCAGGCTGTTTTCTAAAAGCAGCTGCATAATTTTACATTCTCACCAGCAGTTTCTCCACATCCTCAACAACACTTGTTATTGTCCATCTTTTTTTATTGTAACCATCCTAGTGGGTATGAAGTGACATCTCATCATGGTTTTTATTTGTATTTCCTTGATGACTGCTTATGATGAGTCAAATGCTTTTTGGTCATTTGAATATCTTCTTTGAAAATATGTGTCTATTCAGATCCTTTGCCCATATTTAAATTGGGTCATTTGTCTTCTTACTATTGAGTATCTCTTAATTAACTTTTAATCATCCTTCAGTCTCAGGCATCACTTTCTCAAGGAGGCTTTTGTGACTAGCTTGATTATTTGTTTATGTTTCTCCCTGCTAGTCTGTAAGCTAAGGAAAGACCATTATATCCATTATGCCTAGTACCAAACAGAAACTCAATATCTGTTGCACGAATAGAACTTTCTCCTTTTAAAGACTCTTTCAATACAGTAACCACTGTATGTTAAGGTAGTTGAAAGCCTACTCAGTAATACTACTGGCTCTTAAAGCCAAGATGTCTTCGTCTTGTCTACCATGACATTACTAGAGACTTTGCTAAATGCCATGGTAAAAATAAAAATAAAATATAATGTAGAAATTGGAAAGAAATAAGCATGACTACTTGCTGGTCAAGAGACTTTATCTGACGGTTTTCAGAATGTTTACCTTCACTCTGGGTCCTATCCTCATCATACATGGGGAACCCCCAAAAAACTGGGATTACTTTTTGGAGGGCAGGCTCCTTGTAGTACAGGCTTCCTCCACTAGGTAAGTGTTCTAGGAATCTATTAGCATCAGTGTACCAGCTAGCATTGTTGTGAAAGGCTGTGTTTGGCGTCAGTGAAATTTTTTTTTTTTTGAGATTCTTTTAACAAGTTTGCCCATTTCATGATGAGTAATTTAGGAACACACCTGCCCATGCTGCGCTGAGTGTTCAGCAGTTTTTGACCAAAACCAGCATAACCCCATGGCCCACCCTCCCTGTTCACTCCATCTTTCCCTGATTTTGTTATGTTTCCTCTGATTAAAAAAAACATCCTCAAAGGGAACTGTTTTGCTGATGTGGAAGCGGTGAAACAAAAAAAGGCAGAAACACTAAAATGCATCAAAATCTACGGGTTCAAAAACTGTTTTTGAGCAGTGGAAAAGCATCTTGATAAGTGTATTGCATCAAACAGGGAGTACTTTGAAGGTGACTGAAGTGTAAACACGTAAGTATAAATATATAATTTTTATCAATAAATTCCTATTTTTACGGGGTCCCTCCTTGTAGATTAAAATACTTGATTTAATTGGTATCCTGATTGTGGATTAATCTCTCAGGGGTGAATTCACTAAGCAAAAGTGATAACAGCTACTCCTAAGTGAAATAATGAGTGAGTCAAACACTCTTAATCCAAGTGCTGTGCAAAACTCTTTCTGTAGTTTATCTCATTTAATAACATAAACCTTTCATGTAGCTGTTACCATCTCCATTTTTATGGAAACTGATATTGAGAGATTAAGAGACTAGCTCTAAGTTACAATGCAAATAAGATTTGAATCCAGTCCTGATTCCAAAGTCTGTTTTCTTTATCTCTTCAGTATTCTAAATTCATAAGACAGAGAGCCAATTTTAATTTACAACAGGGCAGGAATTGCAGAAGTTACTTGACACTTATCCTGTATGCAGCACATCCTCTTCCTGGAGGCAAATGTGCAGGAAACCAAGTTATCATTAAACGTTCCTTTGGTGAATATGGATCAGGAAAAGAGGAGTTAGCTATCTGATCCAAATGCTTAATGACATTAAGCCACAATCCTCCCATTTCAACAACAGACATATACCTGCCAATATCCCATGTGATCCCAGCAAAAATGAAAATAAGGTCTGTGGCATGACTTGTTCCTAGTGATTCCAGGCTGAGACCTTGTGGTTGCAGCATTTTATTCTTATTTATTTATTTAATTAATTAATTTTTCTTAAGTTTTTAAAATGCCTTTACATTTTTTATTTTAAAATTGTGGGGTACAATTCAGGGTTAGGTATACAAATATTCATTGTGCAGGTATCCTTTTCTTAAGTTTTAAAACAGTTTATTATAGAGAAGAGAAGGCAAAAGGAAGATTCATGGCAAAAAGAACTGCCATGGGCAAGTTTCTCAAAAAGGAAAAACTGCCTATTTTTAAAAAAAATTTTAAAGATAGAGACAAAGTTTCGCTATGTTGCACAAATAGCTGGCTGGTCTCAAACTCCTGGACTCAAGCAATCCTCCTGCTTTGACCTCCCAAAGTGCTAGGATTACAGGCATGAGCCACCACCACATCTGGCCTGCAGCATTTTATTTCAACTACTACAAAACCTCTGCCGAGTACTACAAAACACAGTAGAGTGGCCACAGTATAGTGTCTGACTCCAAAACATCTATTGAATAATGTTCTAAATTATAGCAATACATTCATGTCAAGAATGCCTGTTTGGACCATATGATGTGGCTCCCAGCACTTTGTGAGGCTGAAGACGGGAGGATTGCTTGAGGCCAGGAGTTGGAGAACAGACTGGGCTACATAGCGGGACCTTGTCTCTACTTAAAAAAAAAAAAAGAATACCTGTTTATAATCTCCACAAATCTTCTCTTTTCCATTTTAAAGAAACTAGTAACATCACAAGAAATAATTCTGGGAACGAAAATAAAAATAAATTAGTAACAGCATTTCTGTTCGCAAGAGGAAGAAATGATTTCACCATCTATAAAGTGGTAAATAGGAGATATGTGGAAGAAAATTAGCTCTGCTTCTTGAGGGGATGGGAGGGAAGAGTATTTCTGGAAATCAGACCTTTTGTTGCCATGCTAGGAGCCAAAGTTGGTTTTGGGGTGCAGAGAAATAAGAGGATAAGCCAGGGACCATCCCCTTACATTTTCCATGTTCTATAGGCCTTTCTCAACTGGGCAAAATGTTATAGACCTTTTGGAAGAGTGACTCCAAGGGCAAGCACCTACTTGCCAGGCCCGGCAGCTTCTACACAAGTATCAGTAAGTGTATGGAATGGGGACTTGCTGTTGGGCATCCTATTTCCAAATGGGTCCCACTGATGTCCTCGTGGCTGTTAGAAGCCCTCTGCTAAGTGGATGGGACTCCTGTATTCTCTCCTCTTTTTTTTTTTTTTTTGAGTCAGTCTCACTCTGTCCTCCAGGCTGGAGTGCAGTGGCACCATCATGCCACTGCAGCCTCGACCTGTTGGGCTCAGATGACCCGTTTGCCTCAGCCTCCCAAGTAGCTGGAACTACAGGTGCAAGCTACTTTTGGTTTATTGTAGAGGCAAGGTTTTGGCATATTGCTCAAGCTGGTCTCAAACTTCTGGACTCAGGGAATCCTCTTGCCTCAGCCTCTTAAAGTGCTGGGATTACAGGCGTGAGCCACCTCACCCAGCATACTTCTTTAACACTGGATTGGCTTTCCCAAAGAGAAGCCATTGTTAACTATGACAAACAATCTTTGGCTATGGGGATGCCTTAATTCAGTGTCAAACATGAGAGTTCCCATTGTGGCTTTAAAAACATAAGGTGTTCAAGGCCTGATACAAGCTGACTGAATCAGTATCTCCAGAGTTAAGGTCCCAGGTTTGAAGACCTCATTTTACCACCCTTCAGGGCTTAATGTCTGTTCTCATAAAATTGCTTAAGACCCATCCATTATTGTTTGTCAGCCACTCTGATAGAAAAATAGGTAAGAGGTAAGTTTTTGAGAAGAGGGAGCAAAGATGTTTTTGTCCAGTAGCATTGACTGTAGGAAAGGAAATAAGGGAAAAAGCAATATAGCCACAAGACAGATAAATTACCTTATAGGGCATTTTAAGATAAGTAAACATCTCATGCCTTGGGTTGAGAGAAGTTTAAAAAAAAAAAAAAGACTGCTTTGGTTATACAAAGGAGTAAATGGAATAGAGATACTTTTTTCTTGTAAATTAAAGCAAAAAGTCCTCTTAATTTAGGTATAATTTACATACATTGATATTAATCCATTTTATGTATAGTTCAATGAATTTGGGTGGGGTTGAGATAAGGTCTCATTCTGTCACCTAGGCTGGAGTGCAGTGGTGCAAATCTGGCTTACTGCAGTTTCAACCTCTTGGGCTTAGGTGATCTTTCTGTTTCAGCCTCCCAAATAGTTGGAACTACATGCACACTCCACCACACCCAGCCAATTTTTTAATTTTTTTGTAGAGATGAGGTCTCACTGTGTTGCCTAGGCTGGTCTCGAACTCTTGGGCTCAAGCAATTCTACTGCCCTGGCCTCCCAAAGTGCTGGGATTACAGGTGTGAGCCACTGTGCCTGGCCAAGTTCAATGAAATGTTTTTAAATAATAAACTTTGTGTAAATTGGTATTTTGTCATACAGTAATATATTTATTTTTAAAAATCAGAAAAATATACAATCCAAACTATAAAACTTCATTCAGTTATTTAGATATATAGATACACAAGCATATTATATCTCCACCACAATAATTATTGTGATCTCAACATCCTGTCACCCCCAAAAGTTCAAGTGTAAGTATTTTTAAATATCAAGGGAGTCTACTCAGTGGGAGGAGAGTTGGGGAAATATCTTTTGGCTTTTACTTCTAAGGCAAGGATTTGACTTTACTCTCATCAGCTTTGAAACTGATATATAAGACCGTTATAATAGAAACAGACTCCGACAATTTCAAATGCTAAGACTGTTGAACCTTATCATGGTGACTTTCTTGCCATTTAGGCAGTGGGGGAGATGGGGTAGAAGATATGGAGGGCTGGTCCTGGGAAAATCATATTCTAAGGCAGTTTCTACTGTATTCAAATATTCACAGTTAATCAGAGACTGAGCAACTATTACACCTTTTAAAATTTCTTGAGTTTGTGTTGCTCAGTGTTTTATATTTTCTTATTTTTAAAATATTAAAATATATTAATATTAAAGTAGTTCTTAGCCGGGCTCGGTGGCTCAGCCTGTAATCCCGAGCCTTTGGGAGGCTGAGGTGAGTGGATTGCCTGAGCCCGCGGGTTCGAGACCCGCCTGGGCAACTTGGCGAGACCTCATCTCTACAATAAATCAAAAATTAGCTGGGCGTGGTAGTTCCAGCTACTTGGAAGGCTAAGGCGGAAGGATCACCAGAGCCCAGAAGGTCGAGGCTGCAGTGGCCAGGAGCAGCCACTGCACTCCAGTCTGGGCAACAGAGTGAGACTCCAACTCAAATAAATAAATAAATAAATAAAAAATAAAGTAGTTCTTTAATGTTTCTTAAAACTAAAGGACAGCAAGGAAGCAGGTCTTATTTAGTCTTACTCTAGCTAGACTTAGGGTAAGGAAACTCTAGGGAAGTCATTGCTGCTAGAAAGAACGGGGGTAAAACAAATAAGAAACTGGGTCTCTGTGGCATTCCATATCAATTAGGCTGAGTTTGACTGCCAGTAATAGCAAACCCAATGAAAATGACTTAATAACTATAATTTTTTTGCTTTTTTAAAGTTTGGAGGTAGGATCTTAGGGTAACAATATTGTCAGAGATGCTAGGTCTTTTCTACCTTCCACTCTGTGTTCCTCAGTGTGTGGCTATGTCTTCTCAGTGGTTGCAAGCTGGCGACCACAGTTCCAAGTTTCACCTTCTCACAGAACATGTCTTATGCTGGAAGGAAGGAGGAAAAAGGACCTTCTTCTAAATGACTCTTTTATCAGGGTAGAAAATCATTTCCAGAAGTTTCCCCAGCAGATTGACATATCATTAGACAGAATCAAGTCAACATGACTTAGTCATGTGAGAATAGAATGAATATTGATCTTAAACCAATTGGACTCATTATTTGGAGCAGGGCATGCTGACTTCTGAACAAATTAGTGTTCTGTTAGTAAGAAGGGGAGATGGCTACTGTATGGACAACCCAAAAAGTTCACTATATCCTTCTCTCTTTGATATCACATTTAGAATTTTACCTACTATGTATCTGCTGATGTCTTTCAAATTTATGTCTAATTTTTCCTGAGTTCCAGATATATTATCAACTATCCACCGTACATCTTTACTTGAGTGTCCTGCTGGTGGCTCAAATTATATGTCTAAAATTATGTTCAGCTGGGCTCGGTGGCTCAGCCTGTAATCCTGTGCCTTTGGGAGGTTGAGGTGAGTGGATTGCCTGAGCCCGCAGGCAACTTGGCGAGACCTCATCTCTACAATAAATCAAAAATTAGCCGGGCGTGGTAGCGCGCACCTGTAGTTCCAGCTACTTGGAAGGCTGAGGCGGAAGGATCACCGGAGCCCCTAGCAGGTCGAGGCTGCGGTGACTGGGAGCAGCCACTGCACTCCAGTCTGGGTGACAGAGTGAGACTCCAACTCAAAAAATAAAAATAAAAAAATAAAAAATAAAAAAAATAAAATTACGCTCATGATACATCATGCTGGAATGAAGAACTCCATATTTCTACCAAAAAACAAACAACAACAACAAAAACTGGTTAAGACACCACCATTTATCCAGTCTCCAGTACCAGGGTCATCTCGGACTACTCCTTACCCATCTATTTCACATCAAATTCCAAGTTCCCTTGATTTTAACCTTGATTTTCCAACTCAACATATCTTGTATCCATGCTTTCCAAGTGGATCCATTAGTTGTTTTTAATGTGGCTTCTATGAGTGATTTGGGAACACATGTGTTGTATAATTTGAGTTTTAACTGAACCTGGGGATATTATCATTCTTAATGCCACTTGTGATTCTGCCAGCTAACAAAGGGGTAAAAAAATATATAAAATCTTTGTTTGTAAAGTAACACTAAGTATAGTTAGTTGTGTAAATTTTTGCCATTTGTCCATAATTACTGTGCAGTAAGATGATTAATACAACAAATAACTATGTATCAGATCAATTTTGTTGTAAGCATTATTCAATTATGATTGATAATAATATACCAATCGCTATTGTTGTAAATAATGTAACACTATGGCTTGATCACAATATTTAGAACCTAGACGAAACTCTGATTACATTCCAGAAAAGATAATTTAGATAACAGTGGTTCCATGGTTTGACAAGTTGAGTTCATCTCATTGTAGCTAATAAGACTTGATTGCAAGTGAAATTGAATGACACAAGAATGCCAAGGCAAGTTTAAGGGCAAAAGAGTCAGCTCAAACAAAGTCACTAATGTAAGTTTATTTTCATGATTACAGGGCTCCCAAGCACTAGATAACGCAGAGTTTCATGGCTATGGAAAAAGCATGACTTGGACCAAAGAGCTCTGGAAAACACTGCTGTTATTGAGGATGCCTGGTTACACTCAGAGGATGCAAGGAGTTTCCATAAATATAATGATATGTTATGATTATCTTAGAATATATATATAAATATATATACATAATTTTAAAATAACTTATGTTTTGCCTTCTTTACACTCAATTTCATGAAGTATTTTACCAAAATGACATCACTAAGTGGCATAAAAAACTATTGAGGAAGGAAGGCTATAGGTATTATTTCTTCCATTTTGAAGATGGTAAAACTGAGGTCCCAGAAACTTACAATATTTGATTAGGGATCTATCAAGCAGAAGGCACATAGTTGAAATGAAATCCTAAGTCTGTGCCTTCTCATTCTTACTGCTATTGTGTGTATTTCTTAGTTTTCTTATTCCTTAGTTAACCCACCTGCAATATGGGTAGAGTCTTTTTGACAGCCATAGTCAGTATCCCTGGTCCTCCTAAGATTGTTATGAAGAATAATAATTAAAATGATTGGTACTGTGCAAAGTATAGGGTGTTCTTTAAATAACAAACAACACTGTATGTTAATGTTGGTTCTATCAGACTTTGCACTTCTCTTACAAAGAGTGTAAACATTCAGTCAGAATTACAAAGGCTCAGCACCATTGCTCAGCATATGACTAAGAGTAAAGGATTTGACTTCTTCATGTACATGGTACATACGAACTGTCAACACTTCATAAGTGAGTAACTCCAGAGCTAAGCCTGGTTATCAATTATCTGAAAGTCAGTGATAAAGGGTAACCCCCTTGCCAACTGCACCAGATCTTCTTGCTTTGTGCCAATAAGCAACTGTGGATGGGCAACTGATGCGAAGTAGTTCTTAGTGCCATGAGTTTCCCAGAAGAAGAGGAGGTTGGTCTCACTATCTGTGATGATTTTGGGTGTCTCAGGCATCTCCTATGAGAAAAAGAACATAATTCTGTTAGAGAATAAGAAGATGCTAGAAAAAGAACTGAAGCTGAATCTCTTGGCATTTGGTCTTTGTGGGAAATAGCACTTTAGGACCAGAACTTTAATATAATGTTATAGGCTTTTCATTCATTTGTTCACTCAGCAAACATTTGTGACATGCCATTAGATGTATGGCCTAGTCTATTAATAAGAGTTGATTTCCTTAGTTGATTGGAGAGAGATCTAAATTAGTTATGAGGATTGCCAATGACACTAGTGCTTGCTGTATCTAGGCAGATGGGGTGAAACATTGTTCATGTCTTGCCTTCAACATACGCATAAGTCATCTTGCATCAAGTCTGAGCACGGATGCTTCTAAAGCCCATAAACATTTTGAGCTTTGGGTGTGTCAATCATACCTTTGGGAAAAAATTTAGCATTCAGATGCTTATTGATCTCTGTATTTAAGTCAACAATTGAAGGTTAAACACACACATTTTTACACACGCACAAAATTTTCCAGGTACATCAGTAGCTAAACCCTTTCAATAGTCTCTTTAGAATGTACTCTTTCTGTGGGTATGAATAGAATCTAACATTATTATGGAAAATAGATTTCAAATTCCAAGTTGAGATGCTTGTTTTCTACTTTTTAAAATCTAAAGTAAATACATATCCCTTTGAGTTTTCCTTGGGGTTTCTGATGTTAGCAAGAATTTTATTCCCCAAACCTATTTCCCCCCTAGTTTTTCCCATCTCAGTACATGGAGTTTCTCCTCTTCCTCCGTTGGTAATGTCTCCAAACTATAGCCTATAATATAAACTATATAAATATAGTTTATATAATATAATATAAACTATAACCCATGGTTTCCACCTGTTTTTCTTATCCCATCCACCATGACTGCTGTTACAACCTCCTAACTGGACTCTCTGTTTTCTCTATTGCCTTCCTTCTGATTGACTCTCCATTTTAGGAAATGTAAGTGAGGTCAGGATACTACACTGTCTGAAATTTGTTAATGGATTTTCACTGTACCTCAAGTAAAATCCAGATACAAGCTCTGCGAGCACTAGCCTCCACATATCTTTCCTCCTTCTCACAATACCCCAGCTCCAAAACTGCTTCTTCTGATTCTCAAAGCTTGTCTTTAAGATCTGGAAGCCCTAGGGCCTGGATGCACTCAGACCCCTCTGTTTAGAATGTTCCAACCCCAGACCTCAACCATGGCACACTCCCTCCTATCAGTGCTCCCATTTCGCAGGGAGCTCTGCTCCTGCCACTCTGTCTGAATAGCACACTCCCATTTTTCTTGATCTTAGTGCACTACTCATATTCCTTGCAGCAGCATCTTGCACTTTCTGTTGGTTGGTTGGCTTGTCTATTGTCTGTGTCCCACCGAAGACTAAGTTCTATAAAACTAGGAACTTTGACTCACCACTGTCTACATAGCTGCCAGTACTCTGTTTGAAAAATTAAAGTCTTTCATTAAATAATGCTTGTTGAAAAAATTAATGAATGAAGCTACTGCCCTACTCTGTAGACATCACTTTTACTTTACTTGATCTAGGTAGAAAAACACATGCAGCCACATAAATTCTAGTTGGGAACAGGAGTTGCCTACTTATCAGTAGAGAAAACACCTAAGGATACAATGCGTGTGTGTGTGTGTGTGTGTGTGTGTGTCCGTATGTGTCAGCATGTTTGAGGAAGAAATAGTGAAGATCGGGCTGGGATGAGGGATAATGTTGGCACCAATGAAGAGAGAGAGGCATCAGAGTCAGAAGGCCAGGGTTTGAGCCTTGGTGCCCAGCTTCTTGCTTTGTTCCTATTGGCAGGTAATTAATCCTCTCTAATCTCAGTTGACTTTATTTGAATTTTTTGGAGGCAGGACCCATTGTCCTAATGCCTCCTATCATGTAGGTCAGATAATAGATGTCATTAAAGATAAATGGAATAAATAGATGTTCTGGGATGGGAGGTGAATGGAATCAGGCAGGAAAAGGAAAAAAAAAAAAAAAGAAGGAGGTAACAACTCTTATTTACTCTTGTCACCTCCATTGTACTCTCCCAGATCTTGCTGAGGATTGCCCCTGAGGATGAGTGAGAAGTTGGGTAGGGATGGGTGGGCAGGTGGGGACTGCAGTAGGAGGGAAAGAGGACAGTGCCATCTTGCTAGGGGAGTCTGCCTATTGGGCTCATTTATGAACGTATGAGATGTGAGTGAGGATAAGTTGAACACTAAAGACAACTCACCTTCAGCAACACCGGTTGGCCTTCATCTTGGGCACTCACAAATAGTCGAGTTTTTGAGATTCTTAGAGTCACAGGAAAGTTAGGAGTATCCTCTCTTGGCTTATAAGCACTCATGTCAAATTTCACTGATGAAGAGAAGAGCCAAAAAGAAAGTAAACCCATTGGTATTTGTATAAAATCAAGTGGGGAGAGAGAGGGGAGAGGGAGAGAGGGAGAGGGGGAAGGGAGAGGGGGGGAGAGAGGGGGAGAGAGAGAGAGAGAGAGAGAGAGAGAAAGTAAGTTAGGTTCTCCAAACTATGGTGTAAACACCTAGGAATCAGGCATGGAATTCTATACATACATCTTTGTATCCTTCATGATGTCTGCTACATTGAACAGGCAGGTAGATAACTGGTTAATGTTTTTAGAATTTTCTATATTGAATGAATGCCTATAGGCTGAATAAGTATTTGTTGAATCTCTTATAATTATATTGTGGGATAAAACCCTGAAATTTGTTAGATGGAGTCCATGATGACCTAATGTAGAGTGGTTTTAGAAGCTGATACACTTATATGTTGCTAGTGAACTGATGATACACTTATATGTTGCTAGTGAACTGAAAAGGAGTTAAGTTTTCTTTAAAGAATCATGTTTAGTAAGAACTATAAAATTATTTATATCTATTGATCTAAGAGTTCCACTTTAGGGTACAGTCCAAAAAAATAACCAGATAGGGAGAAGGAAATCATATATACAAAGATATTGGCAACAGAGCTATTTAGAACAAACCCAAGGAACCAACAGTGACATGACTGAATGCTCTAGTGCCCTTAAAAATCGCAAATACAGGCCAGGCACAGTGGGTCACACCTGTAATCCCAGCACTTTGGGAGGCCAAGGCAGGAGAATTTCTTGAACCCAGGAATTGGAGGCTGCAGATAGCCATGATCATGCCACTGCGCTCTAACCTAGGTGACAAAGTGAGACCCCGACTCAAAAAAAAAAGAGTAGGCAAATACATATATGATGTCAATATTGGGAAAATTGTGTGAAATAATATTAAGTAAGAAAATAGAACACAAAGTAATTTGTAAATGTAAAGTAGAAAGCATGTTAGTTGAAGTGTATCCAATAAGAATAAGTCCCGCTTGTTTATTACAAAGTTGCCTCTTTGAAAATAATTTCATATCCTGTAGATATATCCTGAAGATAAACCATGTCCACCATGGAAATTGGATCTGTATGACAAAATTTTTTGGACAATAAATTTCATCCTTTAGATCATATTTGCAGCTTTTGGCATTTTTGTGTTATCAAAGACAATAAAGGACTTCCTAGTTCGATGTTATTTGTAAGCTTGATTAGCAGGCTTTTTAAAAGAGAGTGATTATTCTTCATTGGCTTCTGAGTAAATTGAGCAAGCCATTTAATATTTATGAGACTCAGTTTCCTTGTCTTTAAAATCAGAGATAGGAATATCTGACAGAACCAAGGAGACAGTACATCAGCAAGCCTGTACTCCACTTTGTGCTCTCAAAGGTAGGAGACTTCTCTCCTGTGGAACTGTCTTTCTTTTTTTTGATTTATTGTAGAGATGAAGTCTTGCCAAGTTGCCCAGGCTGGTCTTGCACCCCTGGGCTCAGGTAATCCTTTTGCCTAGGCCTCCCAAAGTTCTGGGATTATAGATTTGAGTTACTGCGCCTGGCTTCTCTCCTGTGGAACCTTCAGATTTAGCTGAAGCTTCTGTCTTTGCCTGGGATTTTCTTTTCTTTTCTCTTTGTTTCTTTTGAATTGGAGTCTTACTCTGTCACCCAGGCTGGAATGCAGTGGCATGGTCATGGCGACCATAGCCTTCACCTGCTGGATTTAGGCGAACCTTCTGCCTCAGCCTTCCAAGTAGCTGGGACTACAAGCATGTGCCACCACACTCAGTTAATTTTTTTATTTATTGTAGAGATGAGGTCTCGCCAAGATGCCCACACTGGTCTCGAACTCCTGGGTTCAAGCAGTTCTCTTGTCTCAGCCTCCCAAAGTGCTGGGATTACAGGTGTGAGCCACCATGCCTGGCCCTTGCCTGGGATTTTTACTGAGGGCAATGTGCTTCAACCTATTCTAGAATAATAGTAAAAACTAGGAACCTAAAGAAGTATATTTTTGAAAGCAGAAAGGTTGAAATAAAGAAGCAAAAGGAGGAAAGACTGACAGAGATGGCCATTCACCTGCATCATCCATATTATTTAATGCAGCAGCTGTGAGGTACTGATCCAAGCTGGCTCGAATTATACTTTGATTGAGGGCATCATTCAGGATGAACTGGCGTTTGATGATCCTCACAAGACTGTATTTCACATTGCTCAGGAAGTGGGAATGTGCTGATTTGGGCTTGATGATTTCTAAAACCATTATCACAAGTTCAGATTAATGTCTACGTACAAACACAGATAATATATACACTCTAGTACAAGCACAGAAAGTAGTTCTGGAAGGGACACTGGGAATAATCTAGTCATGGTGAGGAAGCAGAGAGAAGTGAAATCACCCAGTCAGCAGTAGAATTGGTTCCAGGATTATCCCTGTGGTGACTTATATAGTTCTTTTTAAATTTTTATTCTTCAGGCAATAGTTTTTTTTTTTTTTTTTAAAGAGATTGCTTGTGCAGCTTTCTCATTTTTTTTATTGTTTGGGGCTTTCTAAGTGACCAGGTAGACTACCAGTATTTCCCATCTATATTTTCAAATGAATGCATTCTAAGAAAAACATGAATTCATTAAAAATTATATGTGCCACTGAGAATTCAGACCTACTACCTTTCTGGAAAGTGGCATGTATCAATAGCTTCACAAATCCTTATGTGTCTAAATAATTCTACTTCTAGGAATCTATTCTAAGGAAATAAATGGTGGTAGAAAGAAAAATGTGTTGATATAGATGTTCATTGTTGCATTATTCAACAACGAACATCTATATCTATATCTATATCTATCTATCTATCTATCTATCTATCTATCTATCTATCTATCTATCTATCTATCTATCTATATTTATGTTCCCCCCCAGGCTGGAGTGCAGTGGCTGCAGCCTCTAACCTGGGCTCAAGTGAACCTCCTATGTCAGCCTCCCAGTAGCTGGGACTACAGGAGTACACTTCCACACCTGGCTAATTTTTTATTTTATTTATTTATTTTTGTAGAGATGAGGACTTGTTATGTTATCTTAGGCTGGTCTTGAACTCCTGGACTCAAGTAGTCCTCCCACCTTGGCCTCTGAAAATGCTGGGATTACAGGTGTGAGCCACCACACTTGGCTCATTGTTGCATTATTTATAATGGTGAAAAATTGGCACTCTAAAATGTCCTTGATATATTGCTAGGGGGAAAAAACTGGATATAAAACTGTGTGTAGGCCACGGCCTTGCTAGACTCTGGTGTGGCCATATGCTCTCTGAGCTATGGCTGTTGTCATGCTTCCTGGCTTTGGCCCTCTCCCCCACCTTGGGGAGGTGAATCTTTTCTCTCTCTCTTAATCATTAGCAAATTAGTAGTATTGGTAGTATTAATAAAAGTGGTAGTGATGGTGATGATGATGATAACAGCCAACATTTATTGGGTGCTTACTGTGTACCAGACATTATTCTAGTGCAGAAGTTTGGGAGTATTGACTGATTTAATCTTCACAACAATCTAATGAGCCAGGGACTCATTATTTTCATTTTACAGTAGAAAAAACTGACGCACATAAAAATTAAGTAACATGCCCAAAAGTGGTCACCCACTAGCAGTATATAACTGCTTACTCCCGAAAGACTAAAAGTCACATGGTCTTTATAATCTGGCCAATAAATGAGCCTGTGGGTAAGTATTCTAGATTCAGGCCACTGCTAAGGTCTCCTTGCTGGAGAAGGTTACAATTAATTTTCCTTCCTTATAGTTGTGAGACTAATGCTTGGATGTCCGTTGGCGCAGTTATTCTGACACCAGGTTTTATTTTCCCCTATATTCTATGGCCTCTATTCACTTAAAACTAGAACACAAGGATATTACTATGCCTGGCCCCTTACCCTCTTCTGAATCATTGGCAATGGCCTCCAGGTCATCATCAGTGATGAGTTGATTTAAACTCAACCGTCTTTTCTTCAGAATCTTCCCGCTGGCTGCTACCCTCACCACAGTCTCCTTGATGGTAAGCTTGGATGTCTTAGAGGTTTCAGAGGTACTCAGAGACATTGAATGATCCGTGTAGTCTTCATGAAGTTCACCATAGCTTATACCAGCATAGAAGGATTTCTATAAGGAAGAAAAATAGAAAGTGAGAGACTATAGTCGTGAAATGAGACTTCTTTCAGTCAAAGTTATATTCAAGACTTAGTGAGACGGAATCTCCATTTTGGTCTTAGGTAACTTGCTTTTCATTAATCTTCCATTCCTCCTTTCCCTTCTTCCTCTTCCTCTTTCCCTCCCTCCCTCCCTCTCTCCCTCCTTTCCAAGATGAAAGCATGTGCTTTCTTGGGAAGACTTTTTCACTCATTTGCATGCTCACAAATGAGATGTTATAACTAAACAGGTTAACAATATCTTAATGAGTGATAGCCTTCCAAGTCAAAGATCTTCACAACAAAAGTTACAAAACACTGCTCAAAGAAATCAAAGATGACAGGAACAAATGGAAAAATATCCATTTGAGTTTTCTCTCAGGAGGTTAAATACCTATCAGAATATTTTAGAAATACTTCTTTAGGGATAGTTTTTAAAGCCAGTATCACAGACATATAACATAGTACTTATATTGTCTATTTGTGACCCCCAAACACCAATGACACAGCCTGGTGAGTGGTTGCAGATTTCTCACTTTTAATTGGTCTGCTTCCTCTACCTCAGTTTTAGGGGTTATTATGTTTGGAAGACTATCTCTAACTGTTGATGCTGGTGTTAGGTAGGACTACCACAACATATCATGTTAGGAGACAGATCTCTGGTGAAGTGGCCTAAAAAGGGCTGTCCTGGGATGGCATAACTAACAGCCTAATGAAGCCTGACCCAAGAATTCCTGTTCTTAAGGATTTGTGATAGTTCTGCTCTGCTCTAGGAAAAACTGGTGAACTTGAAGAATGCCATCAAGTATTAGTTTAGAGAGCAGCTGGCATCACTTATAATGAAGAAATGCAGGTCTCTGGACTTCCTAAGGAGGGCAAAACAAAAACATCTAAGATTCAAGCTATTGCTGTTCTCTTCTGATGAAGAAACAACCAGGCAAGAATAACAATCCTGGTCGGGCTTGGTGGCTCAGCCTGTAATCCCAGCGCTTTGGAAGGCCGAGGCAAGTGGATGGCTTGAGCCTCTGGGTTCGAGACCTGCCCGGGCAACTTGGCGAGACCTCATCTCTACAATAAATAAAAAAACTAGCTGGGCATGGTAGCGCACGCCTGTAGTTCCAGCTACTTGGAAGGCTGAGGCGGAAGGGATTGCCAGAGCCCAGCAGGTCGAGGCTGAGGTGGCTGGGAGCATGCCACTGCACTCCAGTCTGGGCGACAGAGTGAGACTCCA
>NW_007246823.1:918641-935439 GCF_000164805.1 Carlito syrichta
CAAGATTCTAGCAAACTGGATCCAACAACACATCTCAAAATCATCCACCATGACCAAGTAGGCTTCATCTCCAGGATGCAGGACTGGTTCAACATCCACAAGACCATAAACATAATTAAATACATCATCAGTTGTAAAGACAAAACCACATGATTACATCATTAGACATGGAAAAAACTTTTGATAAAATCCAGCACCCCTTCTTGATATAAAAACCCTTGAACATCTAGGCATAGATGGAACATACCTCAAAATAGTAAAAGCCATCTATGAGAAACCAGCAGCCAACATACTGCGAGACAGGCAGAGATTGGAACCATTTCCCCTGAAAACCAGAACAAGACAAGGATGCCCACTCTCACCCCTCCTGTTCAACATAGTATTGGAAGTCCTAGCTAGAGCAATCAGACAAGAAAAGGAAATCAGGAGTATCCAAATAGGAAAAGAGGAAGTTAAGTTATCCCTCTTTGCAGCTGACATGATTCTTTACCTCAAAAAAACAAGAGAAGCCTGGCTCGGTGGCTCAGCCTGTAATCCTGTGCCTTTGGGAGGCTGAGGTGAGTGGATTGCCTGAGCCCGCAGGTTCGAGACCCACCTGGGCAACTTGGCGAGACTTCATCTCTACAATAAATAAAAAAAATTAGCCGGGTGTGGTAGCCTGAGCCTGTAGTTCCAGCTACTTGGAAGGCTGAGGTGGAAGGATTGCCAGGGACCAGCAGGTCGAGGCTGCGGTGGCCAGGAGCAGCCACTGCACTCCAGTCTGGGTGACAGAGTGAGACTCCAACTCAAAAAAAAAAACAAAAAAAAAAAACCAAAGGACTTTGTCAAAGTCCTTTGCACTGATAAAGGACTTTGACAAAGTCTCAGGGTATGAAATAAATGTGCAAAAGACAGTCACATTCCTATACACCAACAAAAAACAAACAGAAACCCAAATAAAAAGCACAATCCCATTCACAATAGCCACACAAAAAATGAAATACCTTGGCATCTTCCTAACCAGAGAAGTCAAAGACCTTTTCAACAAAAACTACAAAACACTGCTCAAAGAAATCAAAGATGACACAAACAAATAGAAAAGTATTCCATGCTCATGGATTGAAAGAATTGACATTGTTAAGATGTCCATCCTACCCAAGGTAATTACAGATTTAACGCAATACCCATTAACTTACCAGCAGTATTCTTCTCAGACCTGAAAATGACAATACAGGAATTCACATGGAAACATAAATGACCATAAATAGCCAAAATAATCTTCAGTAAAAAAAAGCAGGAGGTATCATGCTCTAAGACTTTAAGCTTTATTATAAAGCTGCAATAATCAAAACAGTCTGGTATTGGTACAAGATTAGGCATATAAACCAATGGAATAGGACAGAGATTCCAGAAGCAAAACATCAATTTCTCAACCAACTCATCTTCGACAAAACCTCCACCATCAACCACTGGGGAGAGGAGAATCTATTCATTAAATGGTGCTGGAAAAACTGGTTGACCACAGCAGAAGATTAAAACAAGACCCCTACCTATCACCATACACAGAAATCAACTCTAAATGGATCTAAGACCTAAAATAAAACCTCACACTATAAAACCTTAGAAAATGCAGGAGAGGCTGGGCGTGGTGGCTCACACCTATAATCCCGGCACTTTAGGAGGCCGAGGTGAGAGGATTGCCTGAGCCCATGGGTTCAAGACCAGCCCAGGCAACTTGGTGAGGTCTCATCTCTACAATAAATCAAAAAATTAACTGGGCATGGTGGCACATGTCTGTAGTTCCAATAATTTGGAAGGCTGAGGCCGAAGGACCACCAGAGCCCAGCAGGTTGAGGCTGTGGTGGCAGTGAGTGTGCCACTGCACTCCAGCCTGGGCAACAGAGTGAGACTTCAACTCAAAAAAAAAAAAAGAAAGAAAATGCAGCAGACATCCTTATGGAAGTTAGAACCGGCTACCAATTCCTGATCAGAATCCCAAGCTCCCATCTCGTAAGAGATAAGATAGACAAGTGGGGCCTCATCAAACTGACAAGCTTTTGCAAAACCAACCAACCAACCAAACAAACCAACCATTGAGAGAGTGGGGAGACAGCCCACAGACTGGGAAAAAGTATCTGCCAACTATATATCTGACAAAGGCCTAACATCTAGCATCTACAAGGAACTCAAACATGCCAAAAAGAAAAAAAAACAAACAGCCCCCCATTACAAAATGGGCAAAAGATATGAATAGACACTTCTCCAAAGAAGACATATGAGCAGCCAACAGATACATGAAAAAATGTTCAACTTCACTAGTTATCAAAGAAATGTAAATTAAAACCACACTGAGATACCACTGAGCTACACACTGAGATACCTCAGGATGGCCATCATCAATAACTCAAAAAACAACAGATATTGGAAAGGATGTGGCGAAAAGGGAACACCGTGATAGATCACTCAGTATTATAGTCTCTAAGTCCATCTAAGTTGCTGCAAAGTTCATAATTTTGTCTTTCTTTATGGTTGCATAATATTCCATTGTGTATATGTAGCACCTTTTTTTTTTTTTTTTTTTACCCAGTCCTCTTTCAATGGGCAGCATGATTGGTTCCATGTTTTTGTTATTGTGAACAATGCTGCAATGACCATGCATGTGCAGGTATCTTTTTCATAGAGTGATTTGAGTTCCTAAGGGTATATTCCCAGTAGGGGAAAGCGAAAAGGGAACACTTCTATACTGTTGGTGGGAGTGTAACCTAGTACAACCTCTGTGGAAAACAGTGTGGTGATTCCTAAAAGATCTAAAAATCGACCTTCCATATGACCCTGCAATCCCCCTGGGAATATACCCTGAGGCACTTAAATATACTGGGAATATACCCTGAGGAACTTAAATCACTCTATGAAAAAGATACTTGCACACACATGTTTGTTGCAGCATTATTTACAGTAGCGAAAACATGGAACTATTTGTGCTGCTCATTGAAAGAGGACTGGAAAAAAATTTTGGTACATATACATGATAGAATATCATGCAGCTTAAAAGAAGGACAAAATTATGAACTTCACAGAAACTTGGAAGGACTTAGAGAGTATAATATTGAGTGATCTATCACAGAAACAAAGAACTGAGTATTATATGTTCTCACTCATAAGCAGACCTTGAAAGAAAGGGATTGGCAGTAGTGGGAAACGGCTAAGGGGGGTAGGGCACACCTCATCAACAAGGTTACCTGCATAATGAACATTTGTATTTCTAACCCTGAATTGTACACCACATATTTAAAATAAAACACTAACAAAGACGAAAAAAAGAATTAACAGTCATTTGCTTACCTGATTCAGAGAGAGATGGTCAATGGTGGAACTGTATTCTTCATTTTCACTGTCAAAATAAGATGATGAGAATGTAATTCTGTTTGTTATTTCACTATGGTCTCTAGGCAACAAATTTTAATGACCATGTTAGCTGTGGATCACACATACGCACACACAGAGCCATTAATGTCATCTTTGAAATGTAAGGACTTCTATATGTATGCATAGTCATAGTAATTTATGCCTTACTAATTTGAAATTAGTAATCATCAGGACAGGTTTTGAACTGTACCTATGCTTTAATCTATAAAAATTGAACTTGACTAACAAAACTTTAACTGAACTTCAGGGGAAAATATCAGGCTCCTTAAGAGAATATAAATGCTTTAGAAGCATCTCATTTTTGTTGTAATCAAATAAATCATGTTACACATTGCTTTCATGTATTCACAATAACAGATTTAATAATTTATACTTGGTAAAATATCCAGGCAACATTTTGACAGACTAGTTTGTGTTAGTATTTATTATAGACAATGGAAATATCACATTAGATTGAAAAGTTCCATAATTTTAACTTTTTGTTCGTTTACCTCTATGTCTGAATGAGGTTTGACAGTGGATATGCATTCACTTGCTGAAATTGCTGTGGAGCCATTTCCTACTCCTGACTGAGATCAAGTTTTCCTGAGAATGGATTCTCCCTCAGATAGCCCATTGAAACCCATTTCTGGATCAAAGTGTGCGAGCTCAACTGAGTCTAAGTTGATGTTAAAATTCAGCAGACCACAAAAATAATTTTTCTAAAAAAGGATGTCTCCTTACCAACATAATCTCAGTTTAACATGCTGGATGCTTAGACTTCCGGTGTCTTCTCTCAACCAATCTGGCCCTTACTTCAGGGCTAGTACATATCTCTAAAGCCTTTGCCAGCCTGACCCCATGCTGGTCATTGTAATGCCTAGTTGGATTCTGATGAGACTTGACCCTTTCAGTCAATCACAGAAGACAGAATATTATTTCTTACCTGTAACAGTTCTTCAGGTCTTCAAAAAGGTCTGGAACTTTGGCCATCTTGGCTTCTGTAACAGAAAACACCAGTGACTGTCAGCTGAGCCAGCCTATGAGCCAGATGCCTGAAAGGGGAGCCACCTCTGCCTTGTGATTCTTGAGAAACTTTCTTGAACGGCTTAATCTGCACTCAGCATTTTCCCTATTCTTCTCACTCCCTTGAATTATTTTTATATGCACCTGCCTCCTCTATGAGGTTGCATACTTCTTTTAGAATGTTTTATTTATCTTGCTATTCTTTATATGTCCAACTCAATGCACGTAGTAGGCATTCAAGGAAAGTTTGAATCGGTTAACAACAACAAAAAAAATCTCAGTAATAAGGTATTTGCCTAACACAGCTGCAAGAGAGTGACAGAGTTGAAAACATTTAATTTTCTCCTAATAGCTTTTGGTAGTAGAGATTCCCTTCCAAAGGATGGCTTGGCTGTACCTGCCGATGCCCTCAAGGGAAGCTGGTTCTGCCAACCTTCGGTTCCCCAACCGTAAAATGAGAGAATCATTTTCTGAAATCTGGATTATAACTCACACACCAAACCAGGGGGAAACAATAAAAGAGGCTTGTAGCTTTAAAGAAGGCAGCCTGAAAGAAAACAGCCAAAGAGAAAGACAAAACAAAACAAAAAAACCAACCCTTTAAAAGCCATAGATATGATAAGGACAATACCTTTTCTGACTCAAGCGCCAATGAAATGACTCCCTCTGTGGCTGGAAACCTTAAGCCTGAGTCAGGCTTCTTCGCCTTTTGTAATTCTTTGCCATAGTGGGCGTGGCCACAAGTGCGTCATGGGAATTTACAGGGAAGAATTCTGTTTTGTATTTTTTTAACGTTTCATTCAACTTGATACTGGCTAAAATAATGACAGATGGCATGCTTGATAATACTATTGCTTGCAGATATTTCAGGAGTTATTGTCTTGGTTCATTTATTTACTGCTTTGTTATATAAGATTATAAACATAGTCTTAGAAAAAGGGAAGAAGAGCAGGAAACTTATCAACTTTCTAAAAATATGTGGTGAGAGAGAAAGGAAAAAAATCTCGAAATCAGGAGTTCAGGTGGCTAGATTTGGAGAGGATCTCAGTAGCTGTAGTTTGTGTTTTGGCTTAATTTGTTGGTTGTGCTCCAGGGATAAATGTGAATTGGTGGAATACTTGGCAGCCCCTGGCAGCTAAAGAGTGGCATTTGAGGGAATATGAACTATTCTTTCTGAAGAAGGAAACTTGCTTGATTAAGGCATAAATCACTCAGTATATGGGAGTGAAAAACTCCTGGTTAGATCAGGGTAGAGAAAAATGATATTTGACCACAAAAGTCTTAATCCTCTTACTCTTCTGAATATTGTCAACACATTTCCTACAGCAGTAACAGAGCTTCAGGAGAGAACTCTCAGTCCTAGATATGTTGCAGTAAAGTGGCTGTATACCAGAACCCGAAGAGAAGTCTGGTCTTCTTTAGAATAAACCCAAGGGCATGTGACGATAGCTGTGGACTTCTGGAGGTATAGGCAAGGCCCCAGCTAGAAGCCAGTGGCTGAGTTTGGGAATAGAGTTTGGGTGAAGGCAAGGGATAGATTTTTCACATATGACACAGTACTTGTGTTGCCTGCTGTTATTATTAAAGACTTTCTTGGTCTTTATAATTCCTGAAGCCAGCCTAGTTCAAGTGGCAGAACACTAGACTTAACAAATGAATGTTTCAGATTCCTAGTTAGAGTTGAAGTTATGTAAATTTTAAATAAAGGAAATAAGTCAAGTGCGGTGGTGTGCACTTGTAGTCCCAGCTACCCAGGAGGCTGAGGCAGGAGGATTGCTTTAGTCCAGCGTGGACAACATAGTAAGACCCCCATCTCTAATAAACAAACAAACCAATAAATGAAATGGATGGAAGAAGAGGGTAGGGGAGAGAAAAAAAAAAGGTAGAGAGAAAGGCAAGGCATGGCACTGAAACATAAGAGAAAAAAAAAGCAAAAATATACAAAACTGGGAGTAAAGTGGCTTGTGTGAGTTGGATGAAATATCTTCCCTGGTTCTTTTTAACTGTAATAGAGTTGATTACATGATCATAAGATATCAAATAATAGAGTTGATTAGATGATCATAAGGTCTATTTCATGTTAGACGGTCAAATCCTATTTCAAGTGCAAAATCTCTGATTCTGGTTCTTTTTTTTTTTTTTTGAGTTGGAGTCTCACTCTGTCGCCCAGACTGGAGTGCAGTGGCACTCTCCTGGCCACCGCAGCCTCGACCTGCTGGGCTCCGGCGATCTTTCCGCCTCAGCCTTCCAAGTTACTGGAACTACAGGGGCGCGCTACCACATCCGGCTAGTTTTGGATTTATTGTAGAGACGAGGTCTCACCAAGTTGCCCGGGTGGATCTCGAACCCGCGGGCTCAAGCAATCCTCTCGCCTCAGCCTCCCAAAGTGTGAGACTACAGGCTGAGCCACTGAGCCCGGCCTCCGATTTTGATTCTAATGCCCAGTCTAATTCTCCTGATCATAGACCTGGTGTTATAGTAGTCATAACAAGAGCCACAGAAATAACTAGTGTCTTGAATGTAGGTAGTATAAGTGCAGAACCAAATTGGGGCAGAAACTTGGGTGTCTCAGGATAAATCCTGTAAGAACAGTGACGACAGCCAACTCCCTACATTTCTGCTTACTTTGGTTCCTCGACAACACAGAATGTTAATCTTGGTCATCCCCTCTACCTCCTGCAGATCTTTGGGGGACTATTACTAAGGGACAATTGCAAAGCACATCGTGATATGGGCTGCTATGGAGATGCAACTAAACAAAAATCATGACAACACTGATAATGGCTTCAGTCACACCTTAGTTCACTGAAGAAATATAGTTCTTATGAAAAATATTGATTTGAAAACTTCAACAGGGAGGAAATTTTTGGAGACGACCACCATTGAAACCCTTAAAATACTTAGTTTCTGGGAACAATATACAGTGCCTCTTTGGTAATCCAGGGAAATACCCCTGGTCCAACATCAGTGGTAATGCCCATCCTCACACCATCTTCACTCCTGTATTGTAGAAAATCCCCCAAATGTAGTTGTTGAATTTCTCAAGGCGGTTTGGTTGAGAAACAGTCATTTTGGGTTAGAGTATCACCCAACCTTTTCCTTCACATGATCTTCTCCGAAACTGGTTTTTAAAAGAAGGACAGGGTGAATGAGTTCAGACAGTGATGGGTCCTTGAATTGTTTGGGGAGCCTACTTTTCTGGGAGTGTGAATAAAGGTGGACCAGATCACCTCTTTTAGGGATGGCATAGAGGATGATTTAGCATACTGAGTAGGAATCTGCTGGTATGTGTGTTGAGGGCTGTCTTGTGACAGGGACTTAGAGTAGTTTCAGGCACCTACCTCTCAACTCTGAGGAGGCTCAAAAAACCTTTAATCATTGTTGTCTACATCGTTTAGAAAAAAATATTGTGCTTATTCTGTGCCATGGATTTTGCTAGGAATCAGCATTTTTTTTCATAATCCACAAAATTAGATATGCTTGACAAGACGATATATGTTGGTAGGTGAGTGGATATGCTCTATAAGACTGGAACTTGTGGATCCAGGGAACCATGGTGATGCTTGTCATGTGAAAATTGCTTTAGAGCTCAAAGAGAATGCTCACCTATACAATCTTACTGCCTTATCACTGCACCTGCGAGAGGTAGTTATTACTGTCACCTGCAAGAGGTAGTTATTATCCACAGCTGAGGATCTTGAAGAGGTTAAGTGACCAACCCAAGGTCTCAAAACTGACAGAGCTAGCACTTGCACTCAGGTTTCTGATTTCAAGTTCAATCTTCTCTTTCCATTGCATATAGATACTTGAGTCTCTTATCACCATCCAGTGACAGAGCTGAAATAGATCATTCTTAAGGTCTTTCCTGCCTCAAAAATCCTATCATTCAATGATTTTACAGTCCTTATTTTTTTTAAAAAAAGGTTTGAAATATCTTTCCTCTCTCTTTTTCTCGAATAAAATCTTATTTTACTCTTTGATATACAGGAACTTGGTGAAAGTGACCAATGTAATTGAGTACATGGTCAATGGTGGAGTCTGCATGTGAAATTTAGTCATGGTCTTGCCATTGTACCATGAAGGTAGGACACGGAAACATTTGTAAATGTCTTTGGAACCAACTTTAAAACTGTTGCGTAGTTGAGTCTGACAAAAATCACTTGAATGCAGAGAAAAGCACAATTCTTCCCTGTGAATTTTCAGGGGAATGCAGTTATTTCTTTTCAGGTGGTATAAAGCCTCTTCCAAGGAATAAAGCATACATAAGCTATCATATGCAGAGAAAATTTAGCCTTTAGTCTCAGCTCATGCCCTATTTAGTTATAATCTGCTTTTAAATTCCATGTCGGTTAGGGAGAAGGAGGAAGGGACTTAACATAACAACCTACCATGTTTAAGGCATTGTAATATATTATCTCACTTAATCCACTCATCAAACCTGTGAAGTAGGTATTCTTAGCACACTTTACAGAAGAGGAAGTCAAGGTCTAGAGAGATTAAGTAATCTTCCCAAGGTTGCAAGGTTACTAAATTGCCTAAGTGGGATCCAGACACCAGCATGTACATTTCATCAACCATGAGGACTTCTCTTTTCCTAGTGTAGCCGCTTCCTTCCTGTGTCTTTTAAATTAATTTTGAGTTCTTCGGCTTTGTCTTAGTCTATTGAAGATCCTAGAATAATAAGTTAGAGAAAGATGTACATCAAGACCATCTAGTTTAAACTCTTATAGCAGAGGAATCAGGCTACAAAGGAAGTACGGCTTCAAAGTCACATGGAGAATTCATATGAGAGTGGGAAGTAAAATTAAAACTCACTATTTTTTGAATCTTAGTTCAAAGTATCCTACTAGTTGGGCATGGTGGCTCACACCTGTAATCCCAGCAATTTGGGAGGCAGAGGTAAGAGGATTGCCTGAATCCAGGGGTTCAAGACCAGCTTAGACAATTTGGCAAGACCTCATTCTATAATAAATACAAAAATGAGCTGGACAGGTGGCATGCAGCTGTGGTTCCGCTACTTGGAAGGCTGAGGTGGAAGGATCACCTGAGTACAGTAGGTTGAGGCTGCAGAGACTGTGAGCATGCCACTGCACTCCAACCTGGGTGACAGTGAGACTCTAACTCAAAACAAACAAACAAACAAAAGTATATATATATATTTTAAAATATCCTACTACTTAGTGACCCTGGCTCTTCAATGAAGAGAAAAATGAAGAAGTAATCTCTCCCATGACTTCTCACCCATAAGTAAAAAAGGATTTACAAAGAATGAAACCCCATTAAGTGAACAAAACTAGCTACGGTTCCTATTTTCCTAAAAACTGACAGTGAAGATCTTCATCAATAATTTCCTAAATGAGTAGATAATTACAAGCTGTGACAAGTATAGTAAGGGCATATAACAGAGGCATCAGTTTTACACCGAGACTGGGCAGTTCAGTGGGGAGGGAAGAGAGAACATTCCAGGGTGAGCAAAGTGCCTGGGAAGTAGGTCATTGAGGTTTGAGCTCAGAGAGGGGTAGGGGAAGAAGTGGGGGTGAGAAGGTTGGGAATGGGTTGGCGAGATGAGGATGGGAAGCAGTTTACGCAACGTTTAATGGGAGGTCATTAAGGGTAGTATGTGTTGGTGACGTAGTCAGCTTTGTGCTTTTAAAAGAACACCTTTGTGTTTGAAAACAATTTCTAGGTCGTAAAGTGGTACACAAAGGACAGGGATTATATGGAGAAGTGAGAATGCTTCCACACAGTGTACCTGGAAACCAGTCTTGCTGCTTTAACTCAATTTGTGTGACAAAGACAGCAAATGGCCTTGGAACCTGGAGAGCCAGGGGATGGCCATGGCTTGGAGGAGAGGGAGCAATTCAGGTGGGCCACAGCCCACATCAGGAAGGGACAGCTTTGTATTCAGTCAGCAAATCCTCTTTTAGTTGCAGTCCCCTCTTTGTCTTAGTTCATTTGTTCCCTAATTAATATGCTTTTTTGTTTCTAAATTCCTTTTCCCTCTTCTCTGGAGATGGTGGTAATAGGACTGTGCCTCCTCTTTGTCTTCTCCCATGGAGACTTGTCCTTTTCCCCTTCACAGATACCCTTTAAAAATCAGAGCTTCCTGTGTGGCAACAGTCATGTCTGTGCCTGCCCTCACTTTTCCTCTTACTGGCTAATTGTGTCTGTCTAATCAGAAGTGCATTTTGAAGAAATTCTCTTTCCTTTTGAGTCATTTTCTTCATTGGAGCCCAGGTTATTTCAGGTCTGAATTTCTTCCTCAATTAAAAAAAAATAACCTTTTACTTATGGGTGAAAAGCCATGGGAGAGATTACTTTTTTGGTTTCTAAAACATGTTTATTGCATATTACTAGGGACACATAACAAATATAAAGAAGAAAATGAAATCTGCAAGCAATTTAATAACTAGAGATAATTATTATTACTATTTCGTTGTATTTTCTATTTATTTATTTAGAGTTGAGTCTCACTCTGTTGCCCACGCTGGGGTACAGTGACACGATCATGGCTCACTGTAACCTCAACCTCCTGGGCTCCTCCTGAGTAGATGAGACTACAGGCACACATCACCATGCCCAGCTAATTAAAAAAAATTTTTTTTTGTGGAGGCTAGGTCTTGCTATGTTGCTTAGGCTGGCTTATTTCCTTTTAGTCTTTCTTTTTTCAAGGCATATACAGATTTGTTTTAGACAATTGGGATACTCTGAACTTACTTGGTGTTTGCTTTCCGGAAATCTGGGGAACATATACATGGTAGACAGTATAATATCACCAAATATCCATCTAATCATTTGTGGGAGCATTTGATCAATGTCTGTCTTTGTTCCCTGGGGTCCTTTGAAATTAAATTGAGGACATGTGATTTGTTCTAGCCAGTGAACTGTGAGAAGGAAGTGATATGAGATGTGTTACACTCCTTGCTGTGTATGCACTGCCAGTGTGTGACTCTACCACATACGACTTCCCCTGATGCAGCAACTTTGGAAGTCACGTGTTCCAGATAGTGTGGCTACAGATGAATAAGGTGTGGCTGCAAATTCATGAGAATAGAACTGCCTGTATTAGACATAGTATGTCACTGAGATTTCAGAGTTTGTTATTGTGGTATAAGCCAACTCACTCTGGCATACTATGCATGACTCCCCATCTTCATCACAAACTCTCATGCACAGCTGAGTTACAAATAAATACATGCTAAATATTCACTTTATGTAAAATTCCTCTTTCACAAATCAATTCCTTCTTGGACAGAGTTACATCTAAATTAACATTCCTTTTGTCATGTTCTCTACCCTCTGGAAGATGAATTTTCTGATAAGACAAATCAATAAACTAATCAGATGCTTTTGTGTTAGTTAAATTTGAATTCCATATATTAGTAGCTGAGCTTGGTGGCTTACACTAGTAATCCAGCAATTTGGGAGGCTGAGTTGGGAGGACTGCTTGAGGTCAGGAGTTTGAGACCAGCCTGAGCAACAAAGCGAGGTCCCCAAGTCTACAAAACAAGAAAAATTAGCTGGGCCTGTTGGCATGTACTTTTAGTATCAGCTACTCAAGAGGCCAAGGCAGGAAAATAGCTTGAGCCCAGGAATTTGAAGCTGCGGTAAGCCATGATCGTGCTACTGTACTCCAGTCTGGGCAAGTCTAAAAAAAAAAATTAGCTATGAAAGCAAAATAGCCAATAATGAAGTTGGTACTTTTGAGTTAATATCCCATATGCAAATCATGTGATAATTACATTAATAATCTAACATTTATGTGGTGCTTTACAGTTTTTCAAAGCACTTTTTATAAGTATAAAGCATTTAATCTGACGTAAGGCTGACTTTTTTTTTTTTGAGTTGGAGTCTCACTCCGTCGCTCAGACTGGAGTGCAGTGGCACACTCCCGGCCACCACAGCCTTGACCTGCTGGACTCTGGGCAATCCTTACGCCTCAGCCTTCCAAGTAGCTGGAATTATAGGTGTGTGCTACCACGCCCAGCTAATTTTTTGATTTATTGTAGAGATGAGGTCTAGCCAACTTGCCTAGGTGGGTCTCGAGCCCGCGGGCTCAGGCAATCCACTCGCCTTTGCCTCCCAAAGTGCTGGGATTACAAGCTGAGCCACCCAGCCCGGCCAGGTTGACTTTTTCTTTTGAGTTGGAATCTCACACTGTCACCCAGACTGGAGTGTCGACCTGCTGGGCTCCGGCAATCCTTCCGCCTCAGCCTTCCAAGTAGCTGGAACTACAGGTGCGCGCTACCACGCCCAGCTAATTTTTTTTGATTTATTGTAGAGATGAGGTATCGTCAAGTTGCCCAGGCGGGTCTCGAACCCGTGGGCTCAGGCAATCCCCTCACCTCCGCCTCCCAAAGCGCGGGATTACAGGCTGAGCCACCAAGCCAGGCTCAGGCTGACTTTTTATGCATGCAAATAGTCAATAGGAAAAGTCCAATACCCAGTGCCCTGTAGTTCCTGCTACTTGGAAGGCTGAGGCGGAAGGATCTCCTTCTTCCTTTTGGCATGAACTCCTGGCTGGAGGGGAGAATGGGTCATTGATTAGAGCAATTGTAATGTGGAGAGTAGGGTTGAGAGTGGCAGGTCTGACATACAATGTGGCTGAAGAGGCAAGAGAGTTGATCCTCATCCTGGCTCTGATCCTAATCAGCTGTGTGACCTTTGGCAATTCCCACACATCTCTGGGCTTTCCTTATTTCCTTATTTATTAAGGGAAGCGAGTAGCCTGGCTGACTACTGAAGTTCTTCCAGCCCTGGTTGTCCATTCCAGAGTTCATGACTACACTGAACATGACCATGTTCTGCCTTCATGGCACCCCTGAGCTCTTGAAATACTATGTTCAGTTACATAGGGCCCACATTCCTCTCTCTTTATGTAGGCTCTTTCTCTGTCTCATGCACAGCTGAGTTACAAATAGATACATGCTCAACTCTTTCTGCTTTTCTTCTGCATTACTTCAATGGCAAATTTGACTTGTCACTCTAAGTATAAATAGAAGTTAGTTCCTTTTCCAGTATAAAAGTATATATCCTGAGACTTGACAGGGTTTTTTTTTTTTTTAAAAGAAATATATAACAGTTGCTGACAAATCGGAAGGAAATGGCCATTTGACCATGTCTGTTAAGTGATGATGACTCAGAATCGTTTTCTAGAAAGCTTGATAGACACGAAGGTCTGTCTGGGCCCTTGATTACACTCAAGAAAAGGAAGTTTCGGTTTTTAAGTCTACAAAGTCTGGACAGGTTTTGAGCATTTTAATAAGAAAAAAATTCTCAAAACTTTCCCCTTTCTGTACTTTCCTCCATGGGGTCTTTGTGCAGCCCCTACTAGGCGAATTTGCTCAAAAGCACTGTGCCTTCCTTGAGAGAGAAAGAGCAGAATGACAGAGCCTGGACTAAGCAGCAGGTCTGGGCCAAACAGGAGCAGGTGTTCCTATAGAGCACAGTTCCAGGCAAACCTGCCTGGAGCCAGCGTGGAAATCAGTTTGGCAACTCTGTCACACATGAGGCCTTGTATCGGAAGCCCAGGGGAAAGAGAGTGTTTAGGATGAAGAATTCCACTTGCCCTTAACAAACTTTTAACTTGTGGAGAAGACATGTGAAGATGACTATAAGACCAACAGAATAAAGAAGTGCTCTAATAGCGACGTAGCAAAGAGACAGACAGGAAGCAGTGAGTGTTAACACGGGGATGCCTTCACAGAGGAGGTGCTTAGCTCTGTTTCAGCTTGAAGAGTTAGATCTGCATAGTGGAGAGTGGATTTTCCAGGGTGAGGAAAGGCACAAGGCCTACATTTCATATCTGTGTCTCCTCCTATGTAACCTTGGGCGTACTACTCAACTTTTAGAACTTTGGTTGCCTCATCTATAAAACTGGGATAGTAATTCTTACATCATAGGGTTTTGGAAAGATTAAAAGAGATTGTGTTTGTGAGAGTGTTCAGTTTAGTGTTATTTTTCTTCTCTCCACATGTCTGACACTCTCTCATCTCAACACTTTTGCTTAGTCTGGTCTTTCTTTCAGATTTATTTTCCCTCCCCCACCCTAGAATTTAGAACGTTTTTACTCTACTAGCACAGGCCCTTCCCTGACATAAGAAGGAAAGTATAGATTTACTGCAGGGAATTTCCAACGTGGCTAGTGGAAAATTGTCATTACCGTCAAATGACTTCTAAGTAGAATGCAAGTTGTTTCTAGTAGGTATAATAGGCTGGAATAATTATTAAGGGTTATCAGTTTGTTCGTTCATTCACTCATTCATTCATTCATAGAAGATGGGGATCGTTGATTCAGGAACATGCTTGGAGCTGGAAACAGAGTGGAAAATAAGATAAACATGGTTCCTAACCTCAGGGAGCATCTCTACTAGCAGACAAGCCATATCTTGCACATACAACCACAGTTGTGTGGTATCTCAGTCTGTTTATACTGCTATAATAAAATACTATAGATTAGGTGACTTATAAACAATAGAAACTTCTTATGGTTCTGGAGGTCAGAAGTCCAAGATCGAGGCGCCAGCAGGTTGGGTGTCTGGTGAGAGTCCACTCTCTGGTTCATAGACTATGCCTTCGTATTGTATCCTCACATGGCAGAAGGGGCAAGGAAGCCCTCTGGAGCCTCTTTATAAGGATACTAATACCATTCATAAGGGCTCTGTCCTGATGACCTAATCACCTTCCAACGGCTTACCTCCAAATTCCCTTACATTTGGGATTAGGTTTCAACATATGATTTTTAAGGAGACACAAACATTCTATCTATAGCAAACGGTCATTAAGAAAGGAGCAGTATGGGTTGCTGTGGAGATATATGCCAGGAGGGAGCAGGTGGAGGTGACCCTGATCTAGTCTAAGGGGTCACAGTCTCCCTGAGAAAGTAACATAATGGATAAGAAGGGCAGGATTTAATGAGATGAAGGTGTGGGTAGACAGCACGTGTGGGTAGACACTAGGGCCATGGTGTGTGTTAGAGAAACTAGAGGAGGGCCAGGGAGGCAGAAGCCAGGGAGGGAAGGGCAGGTGGCATGAGATGAGGCTGAAGAGGTTAACAGGGCCAGGTCATGGGCAACCTGTAAGCATGTTAAGGACATTGGGTTTTCCGGGAAGGCAGTTTTGAAATATTTTAAGCAGGGGAGTAAGAAAACCTGATTTGTGTTTTACAAAGATCTGTATAGATTCTAGAGGTGGGGTGGGGAGAATGTGGGAGAGACTGATGTAATCACCCAGATTAGAGATGAGGGGATGTATTTGAGTTATACTTATTCTGGAAAGAGTAACCAGAACACCAAAGCACCATACTCTGAGAAAACTGCTGGGCAACTTGGAGAAAATGACATGGAGTGTGAGGTGCCTGTGAGGCAGTTCCTGCAGGAGTTACCTGCGTGAGTTTCAAGACAGACGGGCTGGAGCTAGAGATGCAGATTCTCAGCAATGGGAGTCTTGGGAGTAGAGTGGGATAGCCTGGGAGGGTGTGTGCACCCTGCAGTTGTTAGATGTGTGCCCAGGTAGGGGCAGAGGAGGGCAACTGAGAAGCAGAAGCTGGAGTCAAGGGAGCTGACAGCTATGGTCCATCTGTGTGGAGACACGATTGGTGTGGCACATTCCTCTCAGTGAAGCTGAGGTAGTTGCTGCCTTGACTGTGGTGTTCCTCAAGGCTCCTCAGCTTCCTCTAGTCTTGTTGACTTTGTTTCAGCAATTTTTTTTTTCAGTTACCCAGTGTCCTAGTCTGCCCTCAGCTCTTTCTTGACTCAGAGGAAAATGATCTGATAAAATCTTCAATGCAAAATTTCTAGAACCTAGCATGGTACAACTTGCAGGCATTAATGTCTTTTAAAAGATGAACTGGAGGCTGGGTGCAATGGCTCACACCTGTAATTCCAACACTTTGGGAGCCTGAGGCAGGAGGATTACTTGAACCTAGGAGTTCAAGACCAATCTGGGCAACATAGTGAGAACTTGTTTCTACAAAAAAATTTTTAAAAAATTAGCCAAGCATGGTGGCACATGCCTGTAATCACAGCTACTTGAAAGGCTGAAGTGGAAGGATCACCTGAGCCTAGGAGGCTAAGGTTGCAGTGAGCCATGATCGTGTCACTGTATTCCAGCCTGGGCAGCAGAGTGAGACCCTAATGCTCCCCACCCCCTGCAGAAAAAAAAAAAAAAAAAAGATGCACCTGGAAGAATCAAGGCCTTACCTTGAGCCTGGAAACTTTGCTTTTGTGAGGGCTACTGACCCACCAAAAAACAAGTAAATGCATGGGCTTTAAAAAGCAATGTGATTTGAAATTAAAAAAAAAATTAAGATCAGACATTATACTTTCCTTCTCTTTTTTTTTTTTTTTGAGTTGGAGTCTCACTCTGTTGCCCAGACTGGAGTGCAGTG
>NW_007246823.1:935761-943848 GCF_000164805.1 Carlito syrichta
TAGAGATGAGGTCTCGCCAAGTTGCCCAGGCGAGTCTCAAACCCACGGGCTCAGGCAATTCACTCACCTCGGCCTCCCAAAGCGTGGGATTACAGGCTGAGCCACCAAGCCCAGCTATACTTTTTTTTCATACTTGAAAAAAGAATACTTAAAAAATATCCCTAAATCCCGTTCAAACTAGGAATGGAAAAGAGGAACAAGTTGTGTCAGAGTAAGGAGAAAAACTGGAGAGGTAGATGGAGTAGGACCCAATTGTGGTAGGCCTTCTAAGTTTAATGTCTGAACTTTTATTTATGAGCTATGAGGAACTGTAGGGTATTTTGAGAAGAGCAATGGTGGGATGCAGGGGATTCTGACAGTGATGAACACAACCAATTAGCACATGGAATGAGTGAAGATTGGGAGATCATTCTGCTGCTCCAAGTGCTTGGGGAGCAGTGCCTGGGATGGTGATGGTACCACTTAGCTGACAGGAGGGAGGGTGGGGAGAATGGATCTGAGGAACAAGGGTTACGTGGGTGTCCAGGAGAGAAGAAAGAGAACTCCAGGGTGATGTCAAGATCTTGAGTCTGCACAACAGAAATGGAGAAGTCCAGAGGAGGAAATGATTTGGGGAGGAAAATGATGACTTGGGCTCTAGACCATTTGAGTCACCGTATCGGGCAGGCATACCTGAATAGATAAACATTTCCCAGATTTCTCCATCAGTTAGTTCTGCTTTGTCTGCAGATCTTGGAAGTTTCTATAGAATTGAACCAGGGCCTTGAAAAGTTTGGAAAGAAAGAGTTCATAGAAATAAAACACAAAGAGCGGAAGTGACACATTCACTGTCTCCTAGGTTTGAGGGAGGAACCTGGGACTTCTTTCAGTTTCAGGTTATCTCAAATGTGGCCTGAAAGGCAGTGGGCTACATTTCAAAACTAAACTTCCTGTATATAAAACCAGAGGGGGCTGGGTGCAGTGGTGCCTTTCTGTAGTCCCAGCTACTAGGTAAACGGAGGCTGGAGGATTGCTTGAGACAAGAGTGAGACTCTGTCTCTAAAATGAAACAAACAGACTGGATGTGGAGGCTCATGCCTGTAATCCCAACAATTCTGGGAGGCTGAGGCAGGAGGATTGCTTGAGCCCAGGAGTTCAAGACTAGCCTGGACATGTATTTTTTCGTTTGCTTGCTTTTTTATTTTTTTAATAAAATAATAATGTAAACTGCTTGACAAGATGAAGCAAATATGTTTTTTTCCATTTTGATCTGCATTTCAGTTAGTGAGTGGTATGTATATTATAATTCCATTTTATAAAGCAGAAAGGAATGGCCAGATATATACCAATATGTCAACAGCAGTAATATTTTAATAGTGGGATTTATAGATGGTACCACTTATAAAAAATTTGTGCTTTTTAAAAAATTTGTGCTTCTCTTTACTTTTTAAAAAATTTGTGCTTCTCTTTACTTAAAAAATGTCTATAATGAATATATATATATTTATTATAATAAGACATTTAAACATATTTAAAAACACTAAAAAATTTCAAAAATGTCTTTCCCAATTCCTATGAAAATTTTATAGAGATCTTCTGGTCCTCAGTTCTTGGGAATATTCTCTTCTGGGCTCCTGAAGGGATACTGCTCTTTCCATTGGACACCTTGGTGACTTTTTGGTTAGTAGACCCCTGTATAAAAGTCCTTCCAGTCTGGCTCTTTACAAGCAAATCTGGTGAACAGAATTGACTCCGTGCTCAGCATTACTTAATATTCTGGGAAATCTTCCTGCTCAGCCCTTACCACTATAGTTGAGCCAGGCCCTAGAACTTATTACTTCATTACCACTTACTTGCATTGTTTTAAAGCAAGTCTCTATTAATCTATTTTGGCATTTCCTGTCCCAGCTTTTTGGTTTCATGAAACAAAGCCATTACAAAATTCCCAGTAGGTGCCTGTAGTTGCTTCCTTTTAGAACTTTGGAGTTGTTTTCCTAATCCAACCATTTTCTCAGGTCAGGAGTAAGTTTGTGCTCCTATAAAGATGGGGGTGATCCAAGACATAGGACGCCTGTCACTTTGTGAAGCAGCCCGCTTTGCAGCTGAACAGCTCTGCTACTAGAATTTTCATCCTTTTGGTGAGCCAGTATCTGTGACTCTCATATGGTTATTCCAGGTATGCCCTAGAAGATACACAGAAACACAAGTGAGTCCTTAGAAATTTTGTCATTTTCCATGTGTCCCCCTGCATCTTCTCCAACTGCTCCTCATGGAGCTTGTTTCTTAGACTTCTTGTGGTGTTGATTGCTCTCCTCAAGGCAGCTCAGTTTGCCCACAGCTCTCCTGAAATATGGTTGACCCCTGAATATTCTGGGTGTAGAGTGTTGGGTAGCCTTCCTACCTGTCAAAGTTTGTGTTTTAATTGTTCTCCAGTGCAGTAGAAGTGACCCTCCCAGTGAACCATGTTTTTCTTCCTCTAAATCCTCAGCAATTTTGTCTGTAGAGGCAAGGCTTGGCCAAACCATTTGTGTTAAGCATTGAGTTGAGGATGATTGAGAAGTTTTTGAGGAGTTTACAGTTGTCCCCCCTTATCTGTGGAGGATATATTCCAAGACCTCCCCACTGGATGCCTGAAGCTGAATGGTACTGAACCCTATGTTTTTTCCTACATGCATATATATACCTATAATAAAGTTTAATTTATAAATTAGGTACAGAATGACATTGACAACAATAACTAATAATAAAATAGAACAAGTATAATTGTATACTGTAATGAAAATTAAGTGCATGTGGTCTCTGTCTCTCTCAAAATATCTTGTAGTACCCTTCTTGTGGTGATGTGAGATGATACAATGCCTACATGATGAGATGAAGGGAGGTGAATGACATAGACACTGTGATGCAGCATTAGGCTACTTTTCACCTTCTGATACGTCAGAAGGAGGATCATCTGCTTCAGATTAAGTCAATGGTTGGATGTCAGGGGCAGGTGATGTCAGTGACTAACAGGCAGGTAGCAAAGATAACATGGATATGCTGGATGGGTGGTATGGAGCAGATTATGGCAAAATATGTTATCATACTACACAGAATGGCATGCAATTAAAAACTTCTGGATTGCTTATTTCTGGAATTTTCCATTCAATATTTTTGGACTGTGGATAGCTGAAACTGTGGAAAGCAAAATCACAGAAAAGAAGGGGACTACTGTATTATGAAACTATAACTCTGTCTGATTGGGGGACAGAATTTACATGTGCAGTGGTCCTAAGTTGTTACTGCATCTGTAGGGAACTTCTTGTTTCATGTCTCATTGTAGTAAGAAGAACCTTGGCTTTGGAATCAGACAGATTGATGTTTTCTATTATTCTAAATGGGGGTAGCTTTCCTCATAAGGTAGTTCTGAAAATTTAACAAAATGAGAATTTTCTGGTAAAAAAGAAAGACTCAAAAATATTCAATTTCCCTTTCTTTGTATCTAATGTACTCCTTAAAATATTTGGGAATATTTTACTTCTCCCATAGAAGTGTCACTGATCTTTGTAGTTTTGATTATCCACCAACCTTGGCAAATTAGCTATCTCAATGCTCCCGTTTACAGATAAGAAAATTGAGTCCCTGGGAAGTAAAGTGAGTTACTCAAGATTACTTAATTAATCTTTTACTAGGTAATAGGCCAGAACTAGAGGCCAAGTCTCCTCTTTGTCAATCCTCTGCCCTTTTATAGAGTTGTATACATTATAACCTTACTCTGTACCTCATTGTCTCTGTACCTCACTATCTCTCTGCATGTGTATATGCCTTTTGGCACATGATATGGTTTAACCTAGTGGAACTACCAGTTTGTAACTAATTCCACATACTGTAAATGACTGCCAATAAAGCAACAAGTATTTCCTCTATGCTTGACACTATTTTGGGTGACAAAGAGGATACAAATGTAACTCAAGACTCTATGGGCATTATTACATATCTACTAGTATGTTTAAAATTAAAAAGACTGACCATACCAAGTATTAGGAGGATGTGGAAGAAGTGGAACTTTTGTACATTGCTAGTAGAAATGTAAAACGTTACAACAACTTTGGGGAAAAATGTGATGGTTTTTTAAAAAGCTAAATGTATAGCTACCATGATTCAACCTTTCTACTTTATTTACCCAAGAGAAACGAAAGCCTATGTTTATACAAATACCTTTATAGGAATGTTCATAGCAACTTTATTTGTCATTGTCAAAAACTGAAACAACTCAATGTCATCAACAAGTAAATGGATAAACAAATTGTAGTCTATAAACAATGGCATACTACTAAGCAACACAAAGGAATGAACTAATGATACACATAACAACACAGATGAATCTCGAAATAATTGTGTGGAAAGAAGCCAGTCACAAAAGAGTATACACTGTATAATTTCATTAATACACAATTATAGAAAATGTAAATTAATTAATTAACGGGGACAGAGTGTGTCAGTAGTTGTCTAGTGTTACAGGGGTGGGGAGTAGGGAAGGAGGGTTACCAAAAGGCATGATGAAACTTGGGAGTGATGAACATATTCATTATGTTTGGTGATAGTTCCACTGGTGTGTACTGGTGTATACTTTTTGTCAAAATTAACAAATTGAACATTTTAAATTTGTGCAGCTTTTTCCATTTTAATTATACCTCAGTAAAACTGTTAAAAGACTATACCTAGAAAAAAAGAGGAAAAAAATTTCTATGGGCCTTACATCTGTATGAATGTAAAGGAATTGCAGTAATAATAATTCCAGCTTCCTTAGCTCCTGTCCCTTTCTGACCAAGAACTTGAATCTGTCTGCAAGTCTCAGCCTAGCATATCTTTGGTGATAGAAAAAAAAGTCCAAATTCTGCCAAAATATATTTGAAGAGGTTTATTCTGAGCCAAGTATGAGTCACCATGGCCTGTGGCACAGTCCTAAGAAATCCTGAGAACATGTTCCCAGGGTGGCTGCGTTATAGCTTGGTTTTATAACTTTTTGGGGGATAGAAGTTCATAGGCAAGGATATAGATCAATACATGTGAGGTTTGATCCAGAAAGGCAGGATATCTCAAAGCAGGGAGCTTACAGGACAGGGGTAAATTCAAAGACTTTTTGATTGGCAGTTGGTTGAAAGAGTTAAGCTCCATCTAAAGAATTTGAAATCGGCTGGGCTAAGTGGCTCTGCCTGTAATCCCAGCACTTTGGGAGGCAGAGGCTAGTGGATTGCCTGAGCCCGAGGGTTCGAGACCCACCTGGGCAACTTGGCGAGACCTCATCTCTACAATAAATAAAAAATTAGCCGGCCATGGTAGCGCGTGTTTGTAGTTCCGGCTACTTGGAAGGCTGAGATGGAAGGATTGCTGGAGCCCAGCAGGCTGAGGCTGCAGTGGCTGGGAGTATGCCACTGCACTCCAGTCTGTGCGACAGAGTGAGACTCCAACTAAAAAAAAAAGAATTTGAAATCAGTAGTAGAAAGAAATGCTTGAGTTAAAGGTTGTATAAAAATTATCCAGTGAAGTTACAAAAAGAAAGAAAGAAAAAAAGAAAGAAAGAAAGAAAGAAAAGAAAGAAAAAGGACAGATAAGAGGGGTTGTATTGTAGAAGCCAAAGTTCTGATTATATAGATGAAGCCTCAAAATATCAGACTTCAGAGTGAATAGATTTTTTTTTAATTTTTAATTTTAATTTTAATTTTTTTTTCCCTTTATGATTGCCCAAGGTGGTAAATGTCTTAAGATATATCACACTCTTCCTAGGGAAGGAAGTTCTCTACAGATGCAAATTCCCCCCCTCCAAAAACTTTGCAGGGTTACTTAAAAACATGTCAGAGAAATATTTTGGGGTAAAATATTTTTATTTCCTTCTTTATCTGTTATGTGATCTCATGCCAGAGTCAGGCTGGAAACTAAACTACATTATATAGGGTTAATCAAAACTTATCTGATGAGACTTTATGATTTGTGGGGCATGACTTCCTAGACCCCTTAATCAGGAATTTGGGCAAGGGAAAAAAGGTCAAGTTTAGTCCTCAGTCCCCCTCTTGGCCAACAATCATTTCATGGAATGCACATGCAGGCCAACAAACATCAGGAGGTTCCATGGTGCTAGGAAGGTTAATTCCTAGAGTTGTCTATTTGGTGACAATGATTTCCATACTACAATGTCAGATCATGAGGGAAAGATACGGTGTTACCTGATTTTATAGCCAATTGTTTAAGGGACAAGAGAGAGTCAGGCTTAGGGTTCTGAAAAAGCATACTGGATCAGATTTTTTTTCCTTGGAGTCAGGTCTCAGTCTGTTGGTCAGCATGTGGCGGCATGCTCATGGCTAGTCATAGCCTTGTACTCCTGGACTCAAATGATCCTCTCACCTAAGCCTCCCTAGGCTCAAATGATCCTCCCACCTCAGGCTCCAGAGTAGCTGGCATGCACCACAGTACCTGGCTAATTCTTTAGTTTTCTGTAAAGATGAAGCCTCACTATGTTGCTTAGGCTGGTCTTGAACTCCTGGGCTCAAGAAGTCCTTCTGCCTCAGCCTCCCAAAGCGCTGGGATTACAGGCATGAACCATTGTGCCCGGCTCAGGGTCAGAATTATAGTAGGAGCTATCATGACCTGGGCCTTTGGTTGTGTCTTTTTTCTTTTCCTGAATCTGATGTAGCATTTATAAGAGACATATAATGATAATAAAGTGACAAGTGTCATAAAAATGGTGAAGATTATGTGTCCATGAAAGTTATAGATAGAATCAGAGGGTAGTAAGCATCCTAGCCAGCCAAAAAAAAATCCCCTGCATGCATCATTATATTTTAAAATCAGATTTATAATGTGTTTATCTTCCTTATCAAGGGTCATTTGAATTTTATGATAAATCTTATTTGAAGACTGTAGAGCTGACACCAACTCAGAATCCAATAAATTTAATTTTTCTTCTGACCAATTGGTCTCCATAAGTTATAACATCTTGAGGAGGGTGCAAATCAAATGAAAGATATACTTGGTCTTCAATGTCTAAATTGTTGTAGGACTTGTTTACAGTTGACACATCTATTTTCCCCACCACTTTTGTGTTGTACCATATACTGGTATTTGGGAGAGAAAAAGAAGTTTTGTTAGAGGGGAACTCATATAATTCCACAATGTCATCCAATATTTTACCTACCATTGAGGCAGTAACTCTCTGACAAGGAAATGCTTCTACCCAATGAGAAAATATACACATCAAGTCCAGCACATATTTATAATTGTGAGATGGTGGCATCTGGAAAAATCAAATTGCCATACTTCAAAGAGTCCTGTCCGCAAAGGAAAATGACCTTGGGTGTCATGTAAGGGCTTGCCAGGATTACACTTTGGACATATAGTACATTGAGAGTATACCTTTTGAGCTATTGTGGGGATGGTTTCCAGAAATACTGTTTTCCCCATGATACAATTTTCTGGGGGACTTAACAAGTCATTTTCTGAATAAACAAAATGAGAGGTAATTGTGCATCTATGGGAACTATGGGTTTTTTGTTAGGGCCTAGCCACAATTCTTTATTTGAGTCAAATATACCTCCTTTTTGCACCAGAGTTGTTTCTCTTGAGGGGTTGATGACTGTTGTTATTGTAAAAGAATATTAGTGAGGGTATTGGCAGGACAGAGGATACACTCTCTTACAGGACAGGCTATCTTTCCTAGGGCAGCACTCTTTGCTGCAGCATCAGCTAGATTATTTCCTTTTGCCTCCTCAGTGTTATCTTTTGAGGACCCAGGGATTTTTATGATTGCAAACTGTGTTGACATTTGAATTGCTTCTAATAGCTTAGAGACTTTGGTGTTCATTCCACCTTCGATAAGGTGAGAAATCTCCTCTGTTACTATAGCAGGCCAAAGTCATGGACTACTCCAAAGGCGTATCGGCTATCAATGTATATATTTTCCATTTTTCCTTCACCTAATTAGCATCTAGGATTTTATTCCTTGAGTTTGGCTCTTTCAATTATGTCTACCTTGGACGTGCTGGCATATCCTGCCCAGTAATGTCCCTGATTGTCCCTTAAATAAAAACCATGTGAATCAAATTAATTCAGTGTTCTCGTTTTTTTTTTTTTTT